>NW_024544933.1:0-100240 GCF_018167655.1 Microtus oregoni | reverse complement strand
GGAGCACCCAGCACCCTTAGTACTGAGCACTGAGCACCCAGCACCCCGAGCACTGAGCACCCAGCACCCTGAGCACTGAGCACCCAGCACCCGAGTACTGATCACCCAGCACCCTGGGTACTGAGCACCCCGCACCATGAGTACTGAGCACCCAGCACGCTGAGCACTGAGCACCCAGCACCCTGAGCACTGACCACCCAGCACCCCGAGCACTGCACACCCAGCACCCTGAGTACTGAGCACCCAGCACCCTGAGCACTGAGCACCCAGCACCCTGAGCACTGAGCACCCAGCACCCTGAGCAATGAGCACCCAGCACCCTGAGTAGTGAGCACCCAACGTACTGAGCACCGAGCACCCCGAGCACTGAGCACCCAGCACCCTGAGTACTGAGCACTGAGCACCCCGAGCACTGAGCACCCAGCACCCTGAGCACTGAGCACCCAGCACCCCGAGCACTGAGCACCCAGCACCCTGCGCACCCAGCACACTGAGCACTGAGCACCCTGAGCACTGAGCACTGAGCACCCAGCACCCTGAGTACTGAGCACCCAACACTCTGAGCACTGAGCACCCAGCACGCTGACTACTGATCCCTGAGCACCCAGCACCCTGAGTACTGAGCACCCAGCACCCCGAGCACTGAGCACCCAGCACCCTGTGTACTGAGCATCGAGCACCCCGAGCACTGAGCAACCAGCACCCTGAGTACTGAGCACCCAGCACCCCGAGAATGAGCACCCAGCACCCCGAGCACTGAGCACCCAGCACATTGAGCACTGAGCACCCAGCACCCTGAGTACTGAGCACCCTGAGTACTGACCACCCAGCACCCTGAGTACTGAGCACACTGCACCCCGAGCACTGAGCTCCCTGAGTACTGAGCACCCAGCACCCTGAGTACTGAGCACACAGCTCCCTGAGTACTGAGCACTGAGCACCCAGAGAACTGGGCACCCAGCACCCCGAGGACTGAGCACCCAGCACCCTGTGCACTGAGCACTGAGCATTCAGCACCCTGAGCACTGAGCACCCTGAGCTCTTAGCACCCTGAGTACTGAGCACCCAGCACCCTGAGTACTGAGCACCCAGCACCCTGAGCACTGAGCACCCAGCACCCTGAGTACTGAGCACCCAGCACCCTGAGTACTGAGCACCGAGCACCCCGAGCACTGAGCACCCAGCACCCTGAGCACTGAGCACCCAGCACCCTGAGCACTGAGCACCCAGCACCCCGAGTACTGAGCACTGAGCACCCCGAGCACTGAGCACCCAGCACCCCGAGAACTGAGCACCCAGCACCCTGAGCACTGAGCACCCAGCACCCCGGGTACTGAGCACCCAGCACCCCGAGTACTGAGCACTGAGCACCCTGAGTACTGAGCACCCAGCACCCCGAGTACTGAGCACTGAGCACTATGAGTACTGAACACACAGAACCCTGAGTACTGAGCACCCCGAGCACTGAGCACCCAGCACCCTGAGCACTGAGGACCCAGCACCCTGAGTACTGAGCACCCAGCACCCTGAGCACTGAGCACCCAGCACCCTGAGTACTGAGCACGAGGCACCCTGAGCACTGAGCACCCAGCACCCTAAGTACTGAGCATCCAGCACCCCGAGCACTGAGCACCCAGCACCCTGAGTACTGAGCACTGAGCACCCAGCACCCGGAGCACTGAGCACTCAGCACCCTGTGTACTGAGCACTGAGTACCCAGCACCCCGAGCACTGAGCACCGAGCACCCTGAGTACTGAGCACTGAGCACCCAGCACCCTGAGCACTGAGCACTCAGCACCCTGTGTACTGAGCACTGAGCACCCAGCACCCCGAGCACTGAGCACCGAGCACCCTGAGTACTGAGCACCCAGCACACCGAGTACTGAGCACCCAGCACCCTGAGTACTGAGCACCCAGCACCCCGAGCACTGAGCACCGAGCACCCCGAGCACTGAGCACCCAGCACCCCGAGCACTGAGCACCCAGCACCCTGAGTACTGAGCACCCAGCACCCCGAGCACTGAGCACCCAGCACCCTGATTACTGAGCACCGAGCACCCTGAGTACTGAGCACCCAGCACCCTGAGCACTGAGCACCCAGCACCCTGAGCACTGAGCACCCAGCACCCTGAGCACTGAGCACCCAGCACCCTGAGTACTGAGCACCCAATGTACTGAGCACTGAGCACCCTGAGCACTGAGCACCCAGCACCCTGAGCACTGAGCACCCAGCACCCTGAGCACTGAGCACCCAGCACCCTGAGTACTGAGCACCCAATGTACTGAGCACTGAGCACCCTGAGCACTGAGCACCCAGCACCCTGAGTACTGAGCACCCAGCACCCTGAGCACTGAGCACCCTGAGTACTGAGCACTGAGCACCCTGAGTACTGAGCAATGAGCACCCTGAGTACTGAGCACCCAGCACCCTGAGTACTGAGCACCCAGCAACCTGAGCACTGAGCACTGAGCACCCTGAGCACTGAGCACACAGCACCCTGAGCACTGAGCACCCAGCACCCTGAGCACTGAGCACCCAGCACCCCGAGCACTGAGCACCCAGCACCCTGAGCACGGAGAACCCAGAGTACTGAGCACTGAGCACCCTGAGTACTGAGCACTGAGCACCCTGAGTATTGAGCACCCAGCACCCTGAGTACTGAGCACCCAGGACCCGGAGCAATGAGCACCCTGAGTACTGAGCACCCAGCACCCTGAGCACTGAGCACCGAGAACCCCGAGCACTGAGCAGCCAGCACCCTGAGTACTGAGCACCCAGCACCCTGAGCACTGAGGACCGAGCACCCTGAGTACTAAGCACCCAGCACCCTGAGTACTGAGCACCCAGCACCCTGAGCACTGAGCACCCAGCAAGCTGAGTACTGAGCACTGAGCACCCTGAGTACTGAGCACCGAGCACCCTGAGCACTGAGCACCCAGCACGCTGAGTACTGAGCTCTGAGCACTCTGAGTACTGAGCACCGAGCACCCTGAGTACTGAGCACCCAGCACTCTGAGCACTGAGCACCCAGCACCCTGAGCACTGAGCACCCAGCACCCCGAGCACTGAGCACCCAGCAACCCGAGCACTGAGCACCCAGCACCCCGAGCACTGAGCACCCAGCAACCTGAGCACTGAGCACTGAGCACCCTAAGTACTGAGCACTGAGCACCCTGAGTACTGAGCACCCAGCACCCTGAGTACTGAGCACCCAGCGTACTGAGCACCGAGGACCCCGAGCACTTAGCACCCAGCACCCTGAGTACTGAGCACCCAGCACCCCGAGCACTGAGCACCCAGCACCCTGAGTAGTGAGCACCGAGCACCCTGAGTACTGAGCACCCAGCACCCTGAGTACTGAGCACCCAGCGTACTGAGCACCGAGCACCCAGCACCCTGAGTACTGAGCACCCAGCACCCTGAGCACTGAGCACCCAGCACCCTGAGTACTGAGCACTGAGCACCCTGAGTACTGAGCACCGAGCACCCCGAGCACTGAGCACCCAGCACCCCGAGCACCGAGCACCCAGCACCCTGAGCACTGAGCACCCAGCACCCTGAGCACTGAGCACCCAGCACCCTGAGTACTGAGCACCCAGCACCTGAGTACTGAGCACCCAACGTACTGAGCACCGAGCACCCTGACCACTGAGCACCCAGCACCCTGAGTACTGAGCACCCAGCACCCTGAGCAATGAGCACCCTGAGTACTGAGCACCCAGCACCTTGAGCACTGAGCACCGAGCACCCCGAGCATTGAGCACCCAGCACCCGAAGTACAGAGCACCCAGCACCCTGAGTACTAAGCACCGAGCACCCTGAGTACTGAGCACCCAGCACCGTGAGCACTGAGCACCCAGCACCCTGAGCACTGAGCACACAGCACCCTGAGCACTGAGCATCCAGCACCCTGAGTACTGAGCACTGAGCACCCAGCACCCCGAGCACGGAGCACCCAGCACCCTGAGTACTGAGCACTGAGCACCAAGCACCCCGAGCACTGAGCACCCAGCACCCTGAGCACTGAGCACCCAGCACCCGAGTACTGATCACCCAGCACCCTGGGTACTGAGCACCCCGCACCATGAGTACTGAGCACCCAGCACCCCGAGTACTGAGCACCCAGCACGCTGAGCACTGAGCACCCAGCACCCTGAGCACTGAGCACCCAGCACCCCGAGCACTGCACACCCAGCACCCTGAGTACTGAGCACCCAGCACCCTGAGCACTGAGCACCCAGCACCCTGAGCACTGAGCAACCAGCACCCTGAGCAATGGGCACACAGCACCCTGAGTAGTGAGCACCCAACGTACTGAGCACCGATCACCCCGAGCACTGAGCACCCAGCACCCGGAGTACTGAGCACCCAGCACCCTGAGTACTAAGCACAGAGCACCCTGAGTACTGAGCACCCAGCACCCTGAGCACTGAGCACCCAGCACCCTGAGTACTGTGCAGCAAGCACCCCGAGTACTGAGCACCCAGCACCCCGAGCACTGAGCACCCAGCACCCCGAGCACTGAGCACCCAGCACCCTGAGTACTGAGCACCCAGCACCCTGAGTACTGAGCACCCAGCACCCCGAGCACTGAGTACCCAGCACCCTGAGCACTGAGCACCCAGCACCCTGAGCACTGAGCACCCAGCACCCTGAGCACTGAGCACCCAGCACCCTGAGTACTGAGCACTGAGCACCCAGCACCCAGAGCACTGAGCACACAGCACCCTGAGCACTGAGCACCGAGCACCCGAGTACTGAGCACCCAGCACCCTGAGTACTGAGCACCCAGCACCCCGAGCACTGAGCACCCAGCACCCTGAGTACTGAGCACCCAGCACCCTGAGCACTGAGCACCGAGCACCCTGAGCACTGAGCACCCAGCACCCTGAGGACTGAGCACCCAGCACCCCGAGCACTGAGCACCTAGCACCCTGAGCACTGAGCACCCTGAGTACTGAGCACTGAGCACCCTGAGTACTGAGCAATGAGCACCCTGAGTACTGAGCACCAAGCACACTGAGTACTGAGCACCCAGCAACCTGAGCACTGAGCACCGAGCACCCTGAGCACTGAGCACCCAGCACCCTGAGCACTGAGCACCCAGCACCCTGAGCACTGAGCACCCAGCACCCCGAGCACTGAGCACCCAGCACCCTGAGCACTGAGAACCCTGAGTACTGAGCTCTGAGCACCCTGAGTACTGAGCACTGAGCACCCTGAGTATTGAGCACCCAGCACCCTGAGTACTGAGCACCCAGGACACGGAGCAAAGAGCACCCTGAGTACTGAGCACCCAGCACCCTGAGCACTGAGCACCGAGCACCCCGAGCACTGAGCACCCAGCACCCGGAGTACTGAGCACCCAGCACCCTGAGTACTAAGCACCGAGCACCCTGAGTACTGAGCACCCAGTTCCCTGAGCACTGAACACACAGCACCCTGAGTACTGAGCACCCCGAGCACTGAGCACCCAGCACCCTGAGAACTGAGGACCCAGCACCCTGAGTACTGAGCACCCAGCACCCTGAGCACTGAGCACCCAGCACCCTGAGTACTGAGCACCCAGCACCCTGAGCACTGAGCACCCAGCACCCTGAATACTGAGCATCCAGCACCCCGAGCACTGAGCAGCCAGCACCCTGAGTACTGAGCACTGAGCACCCAGCACCCAGAGCACTGAGCACTCAGCACCCTGTGTACTGAGCACTGAGCACCCAGCACCCTGAGCACTGAGCACCGTGAGTACTGAGCACAAAGCACCCTGAGCACTGAGCACCCAGCACCCCGAGCGCTGAGCAACCAGCACCCAGAGAACTGAGCACTGAGCACCCTGAGTACTGAGCACTGAGCACCCTGAGCACTGAGCACCGAGCACCCTGAGTACTGAGCACTGAGCACCCTGAGCACTGAGCACCCAGCACCCTGAGTACTGAGCACCCAGCACCCTGAGCACTGAGGACCGAGGACCCTGAGTACTAAGCACCCAGCACCCTGAGTACTGAGCACCCAGCACCCTGAGCACTGAGCACCCAGCACGCTGAGTACTGAGAACTGAGCACCCTGAGTACTGAGCACCGAGCACCCAGAGCACTGAGCACCCTGCACGCTGAGTACTGAGCACTGAGCACTCTGAGTACTGAGCACCGAGCACCCTGAGTACTGAGCACCCAGCACTCTGAGCACGGAGAACCCAGCACGCTGAGCACTGAGCACCCAGCACCCCGAGCACTGAGCACCCAGCACCCCGAGCACTGAGCACCCAGCACCCCGAGCACTGAGCACCCAGCACCCTGAGCACTGAACACTGAGCACCCTAAGTACTGAGCACTGAGCACCCTGAGTACTGAGCACCCAGCACCCTGAGTACTGAGCACCCAGCGTACTGAGCACTGAGCACCCCGAGCACTGAGCACCCAGCACCCTGAGTACTGAGCACCCAGCACCCCGAGCACTGAGCACCCAGCACGCTGAGTAGTGAGCACCGAGCACCCTGAGTACTGAGCACCCAGCACCCTGAGTACTGAGCACCCAGCGTACTGAGCACCGAGCACACAGCACCCTGAGTACTGAGCACCAAGCACCCTGAGCACTGAGCACCCAGCACCCTGAGTACTGAGCACTGAGCACCCTGAGTACTGAGCACCGAGCACCCCGAGCACTGAGCACCCAGCACCCCGAGCACCGAGCACCCAGCACCCTGAGCACTGAGCACCCATCACCCTGAGCACCGAGCACCCAGCACCCTGAGTACTGAGCACCCAGCACCCTGAGCACTGAGCACCCAGCACCCTGAGTACTGAGCACTGAGCACCCTGAGTACTGAGCACCCAGCACCATGAGTACTGAGCACCCAGCACCCTGAGCAATGAGCACCCTGAGTACTGATCACCCAGCACACTGAGCACTGAGCACCGAGCACCCCGAGCAGTGAGCACCCAGCACCCTGAGCACTGAGGACCCAGCACCCTGAGTACTGAGCACCCAGCACCCTGAGCACTGAGCACACAGCACCCTGAGTACTGAGCACCCAGCACCCTGAGCACTGAGCACCCAGCACCCTGAGTACTGAGCATCCAGCACCCCGAGCACTGAGCACCCAGCACCCCGAGCACTGAGCACTCAGCACCCTGTGTACTGAGCACTGAGTACTCAGCACCCCGAGCACTGAGCACCCAGCACCCTGAGCACTGAGCACCCTGAGTACTGAGCACCCAGCACCCTGAGCACTGAGGACCCAGCACCCTGAGTACTGAGCACCCAGCACCCTGAGCACTGAGCACACAGCACCCTGAGTACTGAGCACCCAGCACCCTGAGCACTGAGCACCCAGCACCCTGAGTACTGAGCACCCAGCACCCCGAGCACTGAGCACCCAGCACCCAGAGCACTGAGCACTGAGCACCCTGAGTACTGAGCACTGAGCACCCTGAGCACTGAGCACCCAGCACCATGAGTACTGAGCACCCAGCACCCTGAGCACTGAGCACCCAGCACCCCGAGTACTGAGCACCCAGCGTAATGAGCACCGAGCACCCCAAGCACTGAGCAATCAGCACCCCTTGCACTGAGCACCCAGCAGCCGGAGTACTGAGCAGTGAGCACCCTGAGTATTGAGCTCCGAGCACCCCGAGCACTGAGCACCCAGCACCCCGAGCACCGAGCACCCAGCACCCTGAGCACTGAACACCCAGCACCCTGAGCACTGAGCACCCAGCACCCTGAGCACTGAGCACCCAGCACCCTGAGTACTGAGCACCCAACGTACTGAGCACCGAGCACCCTGAGCACTGAGCACCCAGCACCCTGAGTACTGAGCACCCAGGACCCTGTGCAATGAGCACCCTGAGTACTGAGCACCCAGCACATTGAGCACTGAGCACCGAGCACCCCGAGCACTGACCACCCAGCACTCTGTGCACTGAGCACCCAGCACCCTGAGTACTGAGCACCCAGCACCCTGAGCACTGAGCACCCAGCACCCTGAGCACTGAGCACCCAGCACCCTGAGCACTGAGCACCCAGCACCCTGAGTAGTGAGCACCGAGCACCCTGAGTACTGAGCACCCAGCACCCTGAGTACTGAGCACCCAGCGTATTGAGCACCGAGCACCCAGCACCCTGAGTACTGAGCACCAAGCACCCTGAGTAGTGAGCACCGAGCACCCTGAGTACTGAGCACCCAGCACCCTGAGTACTGAGTACCCAGCATACTGAGCACTGAGCACCCCGAGCACTGAGCACCCAGCACCCTGAGTACTGAGCACCCAGCACCCCGAGCACTGAGCACCCAGCACCCTGAGTAGTGAGCACCCAGCACCCTGAGCACTGAGCACCCAGCACCCTGAGTACTGAGCACCCAACGTACTGAGCACCGAGCACCCTGAGCACTGAGCACCCAGCACCCTGAGTACTGAGCACCCAGGACCCTGTGCAATGAGCACCCTGAGTACTGAGCACCCAGCACATTGAGCACTGAGCACCGAGCACCCCGAGCACTGACCACCGAGCACTCTGAGCACTGAGCACCCAGCACCCTGAGTACTGAGCACCCAGCACCCTGAGCACTGAGCACCCAGCACCCTGAGCACTGAGCACCCAGCACCCTGAGCACTGAGCACCCAGCACCCTGAGTACTGAGCACTGAGCACCCAGCACCCCGAGCACTGAGCACCCAAGCACCCTGAGTACTGAGCACTGAGCACCCAGCACCCCGAGCACTGAGCACCCAGCACCCTGAGCACTGAGCACCCAGCACCCGAGTACTGATCACACAGCACCCTGAGTACTGAGCAGCCCGCAACCTGAGTACTGAGCACCCAGCACCCCGAGTACTGAGCACCCAGCACCCTGAGCACTGAGCACCCAGCACCCTGAGCACTGAGCACCCAGCACCGCGAGCACTGCGCACCCAGCACCCTGAGTACTGAACACCCAGCACCCTGAGCACTGAGCACCCAGCACCCTGAGCACTGAGCACCCAGTACCCTGAGCACTGAGCACCCAGCACCCTGAGTAGTGAGCACCCAACGTACTGAGCACCCAGCGTACTGAGCACCGAGCACCCAGCACCCTGAGTACTGAGCACCCAGCACCCTGAGCACTGAGCACCCAGCACCCTGAGTACTGAGCACTGAGCACCCTGAGTACTGAGCACCGAGCACCCCGAGCACTGAGCACCCAGCACCCCGAGCACCGAGCACCCAGCACCCTGAGCACTGAGCACCCAGCACCCTGAGCACTGAGCACCCAGCACCCTGAGTACTGAGCACCCAGCACCTGAGTACTGAGCACCCAACGTACTGAGCACCGAGCACCCTGACCACTGAGCACCCAGCACCCTGAGTACTGAGCACCCAGCACCCTGAGCAATGAGCACCCTGAGTACTGAGCACCCAGCACCTTGAGCACTGAGCACCGAGCACCCCGAGCATTGAGCACCCAGCACCCGAAGTACAGAGCACCCAGCACCCTGATTACTAAGCACCGAGCACCCTGAGTACTGAGCACCCAGCACCGTGAGCACTGAGCACCCAGCACCCTGAGCACTGAGCACACAGCACCCTGAGCACTGAGCATCCAGCACCCTGAGTACTGAGCACTGAGCACCCAGCACCCCGAGCACGGAGCACCCAGCACCCTGAGTACTGAGCACTGAGCACCCAGCACCCCGAGCACTGAGCACCCAGCACCCTGAGCACTGAGCACCCAGCACCCGAGTACTGATCACCCAGCACCCTGGGTACTGAGCACCCCGCACCATGAGTACTGAGCACCCAGCACCCCGAGTACTGAGCACCCAGCACGCTGAGCACTGAGCACCCAGCACCCTGAGCACTGAGCACCCAGCACCCCGAGCACTGCACACCCAGCACCCTGAGTACTGAGCACCCAGCACCCTGAGCACTGAGCACCCAGCACCCTGAGCACTGAGCAACCAGCAACCTGAGCAATGGGCACACAGCACCCTTAGTAGTGAGCACCCAACGTACTGAGCACCGATCACCCCGAGCACTGAGCACCCAGCACCCGGAGTACTGAGCACCCAGCACCCTGAGTACTAAGCACAGAGCACCCTGAGTACTGAGCACCCAGCACCCTGAGCACTGAGCACCCAGCACCCTGAGTACTGTGCAGCAAGCACCCCGAGTACTGAGCACCCAGCACCCCGAGCACTGAGCACCCAGCACCCCGAGCACTGAGCACCCAGCACCCTGAGTACTGAGCACCCAGCACCCTGAGTACTGAGCACCCAGCACCCCGAGCACTGAGTACCCAGCACCCTGAGCACTGAGCACCCAGCACCCTGAGCACTGAGCACCCAGCACCCTGAGCACTGAGCACCCAGCACCCTGAGTACTGAGCACTGAGCACCCTGCACCCCGAGCACTGAGCACCCAGCACCCTGAGTACTGAGCACTGAGCACCCAGCACCCAGAGCACTGAGCACCCAGCACCCTGAGCACTGAGCACCGAGCACCCGAGTACTGAACACCCAGCACCCTGAGTACTGAGCACCCAGCACCCCGAGCACTGAGCACCCAGCACCCTGAGTACTGAGCACCCAGCACCCTGAGCACTGAGCACCGAGCACCCTGAGCACTGAGCACCCAGCACCCTGAGGACTGAGCACCCAGCACCCCGAGCACTGAGCACCTAGCACCCTGAGCACTGAGCACCCTGAGTACTGAGCACTGAGCACCCTGAGTACTGAGCAATGAGCACCCTGAGTACTGGGCACCAAGCACCCTGAGTACTGAGCACCCAGCAACCTGAGCACTGAGCACCGAGCACCCTGAGCACTGAGCACCCAGCACCCTGAGCACTGAGCACCCAGCACCCTGAGCACTGAGCACCCAGCACCCCGAGCACTGAGCACCCAGCACCCTGAGCACTGAGAACCCTGAGTACTGAGCACTGAGCACCCTGAGTACTGAGCACTGAGCACCCTGAGTATTGAGCACCCAGCACCCTGAGTACTGAGCACCCAGGACACGGAGCAAAGAGCCCCCTGAGTACTGAGCACCCAGCACCCTGAGCACTGAGCACCGAGCACCCCGAGCACTGAGCACCCAGCACCCGGAGTACTGAGCACCCAGCACCCTGAGTACTAAGCACCGAGCACCCTGAGTACTGAGCACCCAGTACCCTGAGCACTGAACACACAGCACCCTGAGTACTGAGCACCCCGAGCACTGAGCACCCAGCACCCTGAGAACTGAGGACCCAGCACCCTGAGTACTGAGCACCCAGCACCCTGAGCACTGAGCACCCAGCACCCTGAGTACTGAGCACCTAGCACCCTGAGCACTGAGCACCCAGCACCCTGAATACTGAGCATCCAGCTCCCCGAGCACTGAGCAGCCAGCACCCTGAGTACTGAGCACTGAGCACCCAGCACCCAGAGCACTGAGCACTCAGCACCCTGTGTACTGAGCACTGAGCACCCAGCACCCTGAGCACTGAGCACCCAGCACCCTGAGTACTGAGCACTGAGCACCTAGCACCCTGAGCACTGAGCACCGAGCACCCTGAGTACTGAGCACTGAGCACCCTGAGCACTGAGCACCCAGCACCCTGAGTACTGAGCACCCAGCACCCTGAGCACTGAGGACCGAGGACCCTGAGTACTAAGCACCCAGCACCCTGAGTACTGAGCACCCAGCACCCTGAGCACTGAGCACCCAGCACGCTGAGTACTGAGAACTGAGCACCCTGAGTACTGAGCACCGAGCACCCAGAGCACTGAGCACCCTGCAAGCTGAGTACTGAGCACTGAGCACTCTGAGTACTGAGCACCGAGCACCCTGAGTACTGAGCACCCAGCACTCTGAGCACGGAGCACCCAGCACCCTGAGCACTGAGCACCCAGCACCCCGAGCACTGAGCACCCAGCACCCCGAGCACTGAGCACCCAGCACCCCGAGCACTGAGCACCCAGCACCCTGAGCACTGAGCACCCTAAGTACTGAGCACTGAGCACCCTGAGTACTGAGCACCCAGCACCCTGAGTACTGAGCACCCAGCGTACTGAGCACTGAGCACCCCGAGCACTGAGCACCCAGCACCCTGAGTACTGAGCAACCAGCACCCCGAGCACTGAGCACCCAGCACCCTGAGTAGTGAGCACCGAGCACCCTGAGTACTGAGCACCCAGCACCCTGAGTACTGAGCACCCAGCGTACTGAGCACCGAGCACCCAGCACCCTTAGTACTGAGCACCCAGCACCCTGAGCACTGAGCACCCAGCACCCTGAGTACTGAGCACTGAGCACCCTGAGTACTGAGCACCGAGCACCCCGAGCACTGAGCACCCAGCACCCCGAGCACCGAGCACCCAGCACCCTGAGCACTGAGCACCCAGCACCCTGAGCACCGAGCACCCAGCACCCTGAGTACTGAGCACCCAGCACCCTGAGCACTGAGCACCCAGCACCCTGAGTACTGAGCACTGAGCACCCTGAGTACTGAGCACCCAGCACCATGAGTACTGAGCACCCAGCACCCTGAGCAATGAGCACCCTGAGTACTGATCACCCAGCACACTGAGCACTGAGCACCGAGCACCCCGAGCAGTGAGCACCCAGCACCCTGAGCACTGAGGACCCAGCACCCTGAGTACTGAGCACCCAGAACCCTGAGCACTGAGCACACAGCACCCTGAGTACTGAGCACCCAGCACCCTGAGCACTGAGCACCCAGCACCCTGAGTACTGAGCATCCAGCACCCCGAGCACTGAGCACCCAGCACCCCGAGCACTGAGCACTCAGCACCCTGTGTACTGATCACTGATTACTCAGCACCCCGAGCACTGAGCACCCAGCACCCTGAGCACTGAGCACCCTGAGTACTGAGCACCCAGCACCCTGAGCACTGAGGACCCAGCACCCTGAGTACTGAGCACCCAGCACCCTGAGAACTGAGCACACAGCACCCTGAGTACTGAGCACCCAGCACCCTGAGCACTGAGCACCCAGCACCCTGAGTACTGAGCACCCAGCACCCCGAGCACTGAGCACCCAGCACCCAGAGCACTGAGCACTGAGCACCCTGAGTACTGAGCACTGAGCACCCTGAGCACTGAGCACCCAGCACCATGAGTACTGAGCACTCAGCACCCTGAGCACTGAGCACCCTGAGTACTAAGAACCCAGCACCCTGAGTACTGAGCACCCAGCACCCTGAGTACTGAGCACCCAGCACCCCGAGTACTGAGCACCCGGCGTAATGAGCACCGAGCACCCCGAGCACTGAGCAATCAGCACCCCTTGCACTGAGCACCCAGCAGCCGGAGTACTGAGCAGTGAGCACCCTGAGTATTGAGCTCCGAGCACCCCGAGCACTGAGCACCCAGCACCCCGAGCACCGAGCACCCAGCACCCTGAGCACTGAACACCCAGCACCCTGAGCACTGAGCACCCAGCAACCTGAGCACTGAGCACCCAGCACCCTGAGTACTGAGCACCCAACGTACTGAGCACCGAGCACCCTGAGCACTGAGCACCCAGCAACCTGAGTACTGAGCACCCAGGACCCTGTGCAATGAGCACCCTGAGTACTGAGCACCCAGCACATTGAGCACTGAGCACCGAGCAACCCGAGCACTGACCACCCAGCACTCTGAGCACTGAGCACCCAGCACCCTGAGTACTGAGCACCCAGCACCCTGAGCACTGAGCACCCAGCACCCTGAGCACTGAGCACCCAGCACCCTGAGCACTGAGCACCCAGCACCCTGAGTAGTGAGCACCGAGCACCCTGAGTACTGAGCACCCAGCACCCTGAGTACTGAGCACCCAGCGTATTGAGCACCGAGCACCCAGCACCCTGAGTACTGAGCACCCAGCACCCTGAGTAGTGAGCACCGAGCACCCTGAGTACTGAGCACCCAGCACCCTGAGTACTGAGCACCCAGCATACTGAGCACCGAGCACCCCGAGCACTGAGCACCCAGCACCCTGAGTACTGAGCACCCAGCACCCCGAGCACTGAGCACCCAGCACCCTGAGTAGTGAGCACCCAGCACCCTGAGCACTGAGCACCCAGCAACCTGAGTACTGAGCACCCAACGTACTGAGCACCGAGCACCCTGAGCACTGAGCACCCAGCACCCTGAGTACTGAGCACCCAGGACCCTGTGCAATGAGCACCCTGAGTACTGAGCACCCAGCACATTGAGCACTGAGCACCGAGCACCCCGAGCACTGACCACCCAGCACTCTGAGCATTGAGCACCCAGCACCCTGAGTACTGAGCACCCGGCACCCTGAGCACTGAGCACCCAGCACCCTGAGCACTGAGCACCCAGCACCCTGAGCACTGAGCACCCAGCACCCTGAGTACTGAGCACTGAGCACCCAGCACCCCGAGCACTGAGCACCCAAGCACCCTGAGTACTGAGCACTGAGCACCCAGCACCCCGACCACTGAGCACCCAGCACCCTGAGCACTGAGCACCCAGCACCCGAGTACTGATCACACAGCACCCTGAGTACTGAGCAGCCCGCAACCTGAGTACTGAGCACCCATCACCCCGAGTACTGAGCACCCAGCACCCTGAGCACTGAGCACCCAGCACCCTGAGCACTGAGCACCCAGCACCGCGAGCACTGCGCACCCAGCACCCTGAGTACTGAACACCCAGCACCCTGAGCACTGAGCACCCAGCACCCTGAGTAGTGAGCACCCAACGTACTGAACACCGAGCACCCCGAGCACTGAGCACCCAGCACCCTGAGTACTGAGCACCGAGCAACCGGAGCACTGAGCACCCAGCACCCTGAGCACTGATCTCTGAGCACCCAGCACCCTGAGCCCTGAGCACTGAGCACCCAGCACCCCGAGCACTGAGCACCCAGCACCCCGAGCACTGAGCACCCAGCACCCTGAGCACTGAGCACCCAGGACCCTGAGCACTGAGCACCCAGCACCCTGAGTACTGAGCACCCAGCACCCTGAGTACTGAGCACCCAGCACCCTGAGTACTGAGCACCGAGCACCCCGAGCACTGAGCACCCAGCACCTTGAGCACTGAGCACCCTGAGGACTGAGCACCCAGCACCCTGAGCAATGAGCACCGATCACCCTGAGCACTGAGCACCCAGCTCCCCGAGCACTGAGCACCCAGCACCCTGAGTACTGAGCACCCAGCACCCTGAGTACTGAGCACCCAGCACCCTGAGTACTGAGCACCCAGCACCCCAAGCACTGAGCACCCAGCACCCTGAGTACTGAACACCCTGAGTACTGAGCACTGAGCACCGAGCACCCTGAGTACTGAGCACCCTGAGGACTGAGCACCCAGCACCCTGAGCACTGAGCACTGAGCACCCAGCACCCTGAGTACTGAGCACCCAGCACCCTGAGCACTGAGCACCCAGCACCTTGAGTACTGAGCACCCAGCACACTGAGTACTGAACCCCGAGCACCCTGAGTACTGAGCACCCAGCACCCTGAGTACTGAGCACCCAGCACCCTGAGCACTGAGCAACCAGCACCCTGAGCACTGAGCACCAAGCACCCTGAGTACTGAGCACCCAGCACCCTGAGTACTGAACACCCAGCACCCTGAGCACTGAGCACTGAGCACCCAGCACCCTGAGCACTGAGCACTGAGCACCCAGCACCCTGAGCACTGAGCAACCAGCACCCCGAGCACTGAGCACCCAGCACCCTGAGCACCCAGCACCCTGAGCACTGAGCACCCTGAGCACTGAGCACTGAGCACCCAGCACCCTGAGTACTGAGCACCCAACACTCTGAGCACTGAGCACCCAGCACGCTGAGTACTGAGCACTGAGCACACAGCACCCTGAGTACTGAGCACGCAGAACTCTGAGCACTGAGCACCCAGCTCCCCGAGCACTGAGCACTGAGCACCCTGAGCACTGAGCACCCAGCACCCCGAGTGCTGAGCACTGAGCACCCTGAGCACTGAGCACCCAGCACCCCGAGTGCTGAGCACTGAGCACCCTGAGAACTGAGCACCCAGCACCCTGAGCACTGAGCACTGAGAACCCTGAGTAATGAGCACCGAGCACCCTGAGTACTGAGCACCCAGCACCCTGAGCCCTGAGCACCCAGCACCCCGAGCACTGAGCACCCAGCACTCCGAGCACTGAGCACCCAGCACCCCGAGCACTGAGCACCCAGCACCCTGAGCACTGAGCACTGAGCACCCTAAGTACTGAGCACTGAGCACCCTGAGTACTGAGCACCCAGCACCCTGAGTACTGAGCACCCAGCGTACTGAGCACCGAGCACCCCGAGCACTGAGCACCCAGCACCCTGAGTACTGAGCACCCAGCACCCCGAGCACTGAGCACCCAGCACCCTGAGTAGTGAGCACCGAGCACCCTGAGTACTGAGCACCCAGCACCCTGAGTACTGAGCACCCAGCGTATTGAGCACCGAGCACCCAGCACCCTGAGTACTGAGCACCCAGCACCCTGAGTAGTGAGCACCGAGCACCCTGAGTACTGAGCACCCAGCACCCTGAGTACTGAGCACCCAGCGTACTGAGCACCGAGCACCCCGAGCACTGAGCACCCAGCACCCTGAGTACTGAGCACCCAGCACCCCGAGCACTGAGCACCCAGTACCCTGAGCACTGAGCACCCAGCACCCTGAGTGATGAGCACTGAGCACCCTGAGAACTGAGCACCCAGCACCCCGAGTGATGAGCACTGAGCACCCTGAGAACTGAGCACCCAGCACCCTGAGCACTGAGCACTGAGAACCCTGAGTACTGAGCACCGAGCACCCTGAGTACTGAGCACCCAGCACCCTGAGCCCTGAGCACCCAGCACCCCGAGCACTGAGCACCCAGCACCCCGAGCACTGAGCACCCAGCACCCCGAGCACTGAGCACCCAGCACCCTGAGCACTGAGCTCTGAGCACCCTAAGTACTGAGCACCCAGCACCCTGAGCACTGAGCACCCAGCACCCGAGTACTGATCACACAGCACCCTGAGTACTGAGCAGCCCGCAACCTGAGTACTGAGCACCCAGCACCCCGAGCACTGAGCACCCAGCACCCTGAGCACTGAGCACTGAGCACACTAAGTACTGAGCACTGAGCACCCTGAGTACTGAGCACCCAGCACCCTGAGTACTGAGCACCCAGCGTACTGAGCACCGAGCACCCCGAGCACTGAGCACCCAGCACCCTGAGTACTGAGCACCCAGCACCCCGAGCACTGAGCACCCAGCACCCTGAGTAGTGAGCACCGAGCACCCTGAGTACTGAGCACCCAGCACCCTGAGTACTGAGCACCCAGCGTATTGAGCACCGAGCACCCAGCACCCTGAGTACTGAGCACCCAGCACCCTGAGTAGTGAGCACCGAGCACCCTGAGTACTGAGCACCCAGCACCCTGAGTACTGAGCACCCAGCGTACTGAGCACAGAGCACCCCGAGCACTGAGCACCCAGCACCCTGAGTACTGAGCACCCAGCACCCTGAGTAGTGAGCACCCAACGTACTGAGCACCGAGCACCCCGAGCACTGAGCACCCAGCACCCTGAGTACTGAGCACCGAGCAACCGGAGCACTGAGCACCCAGCACCCTGAGCACTGATCACTGAGCACCCAGCACCCTGAGCCCTGAGCACTGAGCACCCAGCACCCCGAGCACTGAGCACCCAGCACCCCGAGCACTGAGCACCCAGCACCCTGAGCACTGAGCACCCAGCACCCTGAGCACTTAGCACCCAGCACCCTGAGTACTGAGCACCCAGCACCCTGAGTACTGAGCACCCAGCACCCTGAATACTGAGCACTCAGCACCCTGAGTACTGAGCACCGAGCACCCCGAGCACTGAGCACCCAGCACCTTGAGCACTGAGCACCCTGAGGACTGAGCACCCAGCACCCTGAGCCCTGAGCACCGATCACCCTGAGCACTGAGCACCCAGCTCCCCGAGCACTGAGCACCCAGCACCCTGAGTACTGAGCACCCAGCACCCTGAGTACTGAGCACCCAGCACCCTGAGTACTGAGCACCCAGCACCAAAAGCACTGAGCACCCAGCACCCTGAGTACTGAACACCCTGAGTACTGAGCACTGAGCACTGAGCACCCTGAGTACTGAGCACCCTGAGGACTGAGCACCCAGCACCCTGAGCACTGAGCACTGAGCACCCAGCACCCTGAGTACTGAGCACCCAGCACCCTGAGCACTGAGCACCCAGCACCTTGAGTACTGAGCACCCAGCACACTGAGTACTGAACACCGAGCACCCGGAGTACTGAGCACCCAGCACCCTGAGTACTGAGCACCCAGCGCCCTGAGCACTGAGCAACAAGCACCCTGAGCACTGAGCACCAAGCACCCTGAGTACTGAGCACCCAGCACCCTGAGTACTGAACACCCAGCACCCTGAGCACTGATCACTGAGCACCCAGCACACTGAGCACTGAGCACTGAGCACCCAGCACCCTGAGCACTGAGCAACCAGCACCCTGAGCACTGAGCACCCAGCACCCTGAGCACCCAGCACCCTGAGCACTGAGCACCCTGAGCACTGAGCACTGAGCACCCAGCACCCTGAGTACTGAGCACCCAACACTCTGAGCACTGAGCACCCAGAACGCTGAGTACTGAGCACTGAGCACACAGCACCCTGAGTACTGAGCACGCAGAACTCCGAGCACTGAGCACCCAGCTCCCCGAGCACTGAGCACTGAGCACCCTGAGCACTGAGCACCCAGCACCCCGAGTGCTGAGCACTGAGCACCCTGAGCACTGAGCACCCAGCACCCCGAGTGATGAGCACTGAGCACCCTGAGAACTGAGCACCCAGCACCCTGAGCACTGAGCACTGAGAAACCTGAGTACTGAGCACCGAGCACCCTGAGTACTGAGCACCCAGCACCCTGAGCCCTGAGCACCCAGCACCCCGAGCACTGAGCACCCAGCACCCCGAGCACTGAGCACCCAGCACCCCGAGCACTGAGCACCCAGCACCCTGAGCACTGAGCTCTGAGCACCCTAAGTACTGAGCACTGAGCACCCTGAGTACTGAGCACCCAGCACCCTGAGCACTGAGCACCCAGCACCCGAGTACTGATCACACAGCACCCTGAGTACTGAGCAGCCCGCAACCTGAGTACTGAGCACCCATCACCCCGAGTACTGAGCACCCAGCACCCTGAGCACTGAGCACCCAGCACCCTGAGCACTGAGCACCCAGCACCGCGAGCACTGCGCACCCAGCACCCTGAGTACTGAACACCCAGCACCCTGAGCACTGAGCACCCAGCACCCTGAGTAGTGAGCACCCAACGTACTGAACACCGAGCACCCCGAGCACTGAGCACCCAGCACCCTGAGTACTGAGCACCGAGCAACCGGAGCACTGAGCACAAAGCACCCTGAGCACTGATCACTGAGCACCCAGCACCCTGAGCCCTGAGCACTGAGCACCCAGCACCCCGAGCACTGAGCACCCAGCACCCCGAGCACTGAGCACCCAGCACCCTGAGCACTGAGCACCCAGCACCCTGAGCACTGAGCACCCAGCACCCTGAGTACTGAGCACCCAGCACCCTGAGTACTGAGCACCCAGCACCCTGAGTACTGAGCACCGAGCACCCCGAGCACTGAGCACCCAGCACCTTGAGCACTGAGCACCCTGAGGACTGAGCACCCAGCACCCTGAGCACTGAGCACCGATCACCCTGAGCACTGAGCACCCAGCTCCCCGAGCACTGAGCACCCAGCACCCTGAGTACTGAGCACCCAGCACCCTGAGTACTGAGCACCCAGCACCCTGAGTACTGAGCACCCAGCACCCCAAGCACTGAGCACCCAGCACCCTGAGTACTGAACACCCTGAGTACTGAGCACTGAGCACCGAGCACCCTGAGTACTGAGCACCCTGAGGACTGAGCACCCAGCACCCTGAGCACTGAGCACTGAGCACCCAGCACCCTGAGTACTGAGCACCCAGCACCCTGAGCACTGAGCACCCAGCACCTTGAGTACTGAGCACCCAGCACACTGAGTACTGAACACCGAGCACCCTGAGTACTGAGCACCCAGCACCCTGAGTACTGAGCACCCAGCACCCTGAGCACTGAGCAACCAGCACCCTGAGCACTGAGCACCAAGCACCCTGAGTACTGAGCACCCAGCACCCTGAGTACTGAACACCCAGCACCCTGAGCACTGAGCACTGAGCACCCAGCACCCTGAGCACTGAGCACTGAGCACCCAGCACCCTGAGCACTGAGCAACCAGCACCCCGAGCACTGAGCACCCAGCACCCTGAGCACCCAGCACCCTGAGCACTGAGCACCCTGAGCACTGAGCACTGAGCACCCAGCACCCTGAGTACTGAGCACCCAACACTCTGAGCACTGAGCACCCAGCACGCTGAGTACTGAGCACTGAGCACACAGCACCCTGAGTACTGAGCACGAAGAACTCTGAGCACTGAGCACCCAGCTCCCCGAGCACTGAGCACTGAGCACCCTGAGCACTGAGCACCCAGCACCCCGAGTGCTGAGCACTGAGCACCCTGAGCACTGAGCACCCAGCACCCCGAGTGATGAGCACTGAGCACCCTGAGAACTGAGCACCCAGCACCCTGAGCACTGAGCACTGAGAACCCTGAGTACTGAGCACCGAGCACCCTGAGTACTGAGCACCCAGCACCCTGAGCCCTGAGCACCCAGCACCCCGAGCACTGAGCACCCAGCACTCCGAGCACTGAGCACCCAGCACCCCGAGCACTGAGCACCCAGCACCCTGAGCACTGAGCACTGAGCACCCTAAGTACTGAGCACTGAGCACCCTGAGTACTGAGCACCCAGCACCCTGAGTACTGAGCACCCAGCGTACTGAGCACCGAGCACCCCGAGCACTGAGCACCCAGCACCCTGAGTACTGAGCACCCAGCACCCCGAGCACTGTGCACCCAGCACCCTGAGTAGTGAGCACCGAGCACCCTGAGTACTGAGCACCCAGCACCCTGAGTACTGAGCACCCAGCGTATTGAGCACCGAGCACCCAGCACCCTGAGTACTGAGCACCCAGCACCCTGAGTAGTGAGCACCGAGCACCCTGAGTACTGAGCACCCAGCACCCTGAGTACTGAGCACCCAGCGTACTGAGCACCGAGCACCCCGAGCACTGAGCACCCAGCACCCTGAGTACTGAGCACCCAGCACCCCGAGCACTGAGCACCCAGTACCCTGAGCACTGAGCACCCAGCACCCTGAGTAGTGAGCACCCAACGTACTGAGCACCGAGCACCCCGAGCACTGAGCACCCAGCACCCTGAGTACTGAGCACCGAGCAACCGGAGCACTGAGCACCCAGCACCCTGAGCACTGATCACTGAGCACCCAGCACCCTGAGCCCTGAGCACTGAGCACCCAGCACCCCGAGCACTGAGCACCCAGCGCCCCGAGCACTGAGCACCCAGCACCCTGAGCACTGAGCACCCAGCACCCTGAGCACTTAGCACCCAGCACCCTGAGTACTGAGCACCCAGCACCCTGAGTACTGAGCACCCAGCACCCTGAATACTGAGCACTCAGCACCCTGAGTACTGAGCACCGAGCACCCCGAGCACTGAGCACCCAGCACCTTGAGCACTGAGCACCCTGAGCACTGAGCACCGATCACCCTGAGCACTGAGCACCCAGCACCCCGAGCACTGAGCACCCAGCACCCTGAGTACTGAGCACCCAGCACCCTGAGTACTGAGCACCCAGCACCCTGAGTACTGAGCACCCAGCACCCCAAGCACTGAGCACCCAGCACCCTGAGTACTGAACACCCTGAGTAACTGAGCACTGAGCACCGAGCACCCTGAGTACTGAGCACCCTGAGGACTGAGCACCCAGCACCCTGAGCACTGAGCACTGAGCACCCAGCACCCTGAGTACTGAGCACCCAGCACCCTGAGCACTGAGCACCCAGCACCTTGAGTACTGAGCACCCAGCACCCTGAGTACTGAACACTGAGCACCCTGAGTACTGAGCACCCAGCACCCTGAGTACTGAGCACCCAGCACCCTGAGCACTGAGCAACCAGCACCCTGAGCACTGAGCACCAAGCACCCTGAGTACTGAGCACCCAGCACCCTGAGTACTGAACACCCAGCACCCTGAGCACTGAGCACTGAGCACCCAGCACCCTGAGCACTGAGCACTGAGCACCCAGCACCCTGAGCACTGAGCAACCAGCACCCCGCGCACTGAGCACCCAGCACCCTGAGCACCCAGCACCCTGAGCACTGAGCACCCTGAGCACTGAGCACTGAGCACCCAGCACCCTGAGTACTGAGCACCCAACACTCTGAGCACTGAGCACCCAGCACGCTGAGTACTGAGCACTGAGCACACAGCACCCTGAGTACTGAGCACGCAGAACTCCGAGCACTGAGCACCCAGCTCCCCGAGCACTGAGCACTGAGCACCCTGAGCACTGAGCACCCAGCACCCCGAGTGCTGAGCACTGAGCACCCTGAGCACTGAGCACCCAGCACCCCGAGTGCTGAGCACTGAGCACCCTGAGAACTGAGCACCCAGCACCCTGAGCACTGAGCACTGAGAACCCTGAGTACTGAGCACCCAGCACCCTGAGTACTGAGCACCCAGCACCTGAGCCCTGAGCACCCAGCACCCAGAGCACTGAGCACCCAGCACCCCGAGCACTGAGCACCCAGCACCCCGAGCACTGAGCACCCAGCACCCTGAGCACTGAGCACTGAGCACTGAGCACCGAGCACCCCGAGCACTGAGCACACAGCACCCTGAGTACTGAGCACCCAGCACCCCGAGCACTGAGCACCCAGCACCCTGAGTAGTGAGCACCGAGCACCCTGAGTACTGAGCACCCAGCACCCTGAGTACCGAGCACCCAGCGTATTGAGCACCGAGCACCCCGAGCACTGAGCACCCAGCACCCTGAGTACTGAGCACCCAGCACCCCGAGCACTGAGCACCCAGCACCCTGAGTAGTGAGCACCGAGCACACTGAGTACTGAGCACCCAGCACCCTGAGTACCGAGCACCCAGCGTATTGAGCACCGAGCACCCAGCACCCTAAGTACTGAGCACTGAGCACCCTGAGTACTGAGCACCCAGCACCCTGAGTACTGAGCACCCACCGTACTGAGCACCGAGCACCCGGAGCACTGAGCACCCAGCACCCTGAGTACTGAGCACCCAGCACCCCGAGCACTGAGCACCCAGCACCCTGAGTAGTGAGCACCGAGCACCCTGAGTACTGAGCACCCAGCACCCTGAGTACCGAGCACTCAGCGTATTGAGCACCGAGCACCCAGCACCCTGAGTACTGAGCACCCAGCACCCTGAGCACTGAGCACCCAGCACCCTGAGTACTGAGCACTGAGCACCCTGAGTACTGAGCAACGAGCACCCCGAGCACTGAGCACCCAGCACCCCGAGCACCGAGCACCCAGCACCCTGAGCACTGAGCACCCAGCACCCTGAGCACCGAGCACCCAGCACCCTGAGTACTGAGCACCCAGCACCCTGAGCACTGAGCACCCAGCACCCTGAGTACTGAGCACTGAGCACCCTGAGTACTGAGCACCCAGCACCATGAGTACTGAGCACCCAGCACCCTGAGCAATGAGCACCCTGAGTACTGATCACCCAGCACCCTGAGCACTGAGCACTGAGCACCCAGCACCCTGAGCACTGAGCACTGAGCACCCAGCACCCTGAGCACTGAGCAACCAGCACCCCGAGCACTGAGCACCCAGCAACCTGAGCACCCAGCACCCTGAGCACTGAGCACTCAGCACCCTGTGTACTGAGCACTGAGTACCCAGCACCCCGAGCACTGAGCACCCAGCACCCTGAGCACTGAGCACCCTGAGTACTGAGCACCCAGCACCCTGAGCACTGAGCACCCAGCACCCCGAGCACTGAGCACCCAGCACCCAGAGCAATGAGCACTGAGCACCCTGAGTACTGAGCACTGAGCACCCTGAGCACTGAGCACCCAGCACCCTGAGCACTGAGGACCGAGCACCCTGAGTACTAAGCACCCAGCACCCTGAGTACTGAGCACCCAGCACCCTGAGCACTGAGCACCCAGCACGCTGAGTACTGAGCACTGAGCACCCTGAGTACTGAGCACCCAGCACCCTGAGTACTGAGCACCCAGCACCCCGAGCACTGAGCACCCAGCACCCAGAGCAATGAGCACCCAGCACCCTGAGTACTGAGCACCCAGCACCCTGAGTACTGAGCACTCAGCACCCTGAGTACTGAGCACCGAGCACCCAGCACCCTGAGTACTGAGCACTCAGCACCCTCAGCACTGAGCACCCAGCACCCTGAGCACTGAGCAACCAGCACCCCGAGCACTGAGCAAACAGCACCCTGAGCACCCAGCACCCTGAGCACTGAGCACCCTGAGCACTGAGCACTGAGCACCCAGCACCCTGAGTACTGAGCACCCAACACTCTGAGCACTGAGCACCCAGCACGCTGAGTACTGAGCACTGAGCACACAGCACCCTGAGTACTGAGCACGCAGAACTCCGAGCACTGAGCACCCAGCTCCCCGAGCACTGAGCACTGAGCACCCTGAGCACTGAGCACCCAGCACCCCGAGTGCTGAGCACTGAGCACCCTGAGCACTGAGCACCCAGCACCCCGTGTGCTGAGCACTGAGCACCCTGAGAACTGAGCACCCAGCACCCTGAGCACTGAGCACTGAGAACCCTGAGTACTGAGCACCGAGCACCCTGAGTACTGAGCACCCAGCACCCTGAGCCCTGAGCACCCAGCACCCCGAGCACTGAGCACCCAGCACCCCGAGCACTGAGCACCCAGCACCCCGAGCACTGAGCACCCAGCACCCTGAGCACTGAGCACTGAGCACCCTAAGTACTGAGCACTGAGCACCCTGAGTACTGAGCACCCAGCACCCTGAGTACTGAGCACCCAGCGTACTGAGCACCGAGCACCCCGAGCACTGAGCACCCAGCACCCTGAGTACTGAGCACCCAGCACCCCGAGCACTGAGCACCCAGCACCCTGAGTAGTGAGCACCGAGCACCCTGAGTACTGAGCACCCAGCACCCTGAGTACTGAGCACCCAGCGTATTGAGCACCGAGCACCCAGCACCCTGAGTACTGAGCACCCAGCACCCTGAGCACTGAGCACCCAGCACCCTGAGTACTGAGCACTGAGCACCCTGAGTACTGAGCACCGAGCACCCCGAGCACTGAGCACCCAGCACCCCAAGCACCGAGCACCCAGCACCCTGAGCACTGAGCACCCAGCACCCTGAGCACCGAGCACCCAGCACCCTGAGTACTGAGCACCCAGCACCCTGAGCACTGAGCACCCAGCACCCTGAGTACTGAGCACTGAGCACCCTGAGTACTGAGCACCCAGCACCATGAGTACTGAGCACCCAGCACCCTGAGCAATGAGCACCCTGAGTACTGATCACCCAGCACCCTGAGCACTGAGCACTGAGCACCCAGCACCCTGAGCACTGAGCACTGAGCACCCAGCACCCTGAGCACTGAGCAACCAGCACCTCGAGCACTGAGCACCCAGCACCCTGAGCACCTAGCACCCTGAGCACTGAGCACTCAGCACCCTGTGTACTGAGCACTGAGTACCCAGCACCCCGAGCACTGAGCACCCAGCACCCTGAGCACTGAGCACCCTGAGTACTGAGCACCCAGCATCCTGAGCACTGAGCACCCAGCACCCCGAGCACTGAGCACCCAGCACCCAGAGCACTGAGCACTGAGCACCCTGAGTACTGAGCACTGAGCACCCTGAGCACTGAGCACCGAGCACCCTGAGTACTGAGCACTGAGCACCCTGAGCACTGAGCACCCAGCACCCTGAGTACTGAGCACCCAGCACTCTGAGCACTGAGGACCGAGCACCCTGAGTACTAAGCACCCAGCACCCTGAGTACTGAGCACCCAGCACCCTGAGCACTGAGCACCCAGCACGCTGAGTACTGAGCACTGAGCACCCTGAGTACTGAGCACCGAGCACCCTGAGCACTGAGCACCCAGCACGCTGAGTACTGAGCACTGAGCACTCTGAGTAATGAGCACCGAGCACCGTGAGTATTGAGAACCCAGCACTCTGAGCACTGAGCACCCAGCACCCTGAGCACTGAGCACACAGCACCCCGAGCACTGAGCACCCAGCACCCCGAGCACTGAGCACCCAGCACCCCGAGCACTGAGCACTGAGCACCCTAAGTACTGAGCACTGAGCACCCTGAGTACTAAGAACCCAGCACCCTGAGTACTGAACACCCAGCACCCTGAGTACTGAGCACCCACCACCCTGAGTACTGAACACTGAGCACCCTGAGTACTGAGCACCCAGCACCCTGAGTACTGAGCACCCAGCACCCTGAGCACTGAGCAACCAGCACCCTGAGCACTGAGCACCAAGCACCCTGAGTACTGAGCACCCAGCACCCTGAGTACTGAACACCCAGCACCCTGAGCACTGAGCACTGAGCACCCAGCACCCTGAGCACTGAGCACTGAGCACCCAGCACCCTGAGCACTGAGCAACCAGCACCCCGCGCACTGAGCACCCAGCACCCTGAGCACCCAGCACCCTGAGCACTGAGCACCCTGAGCACTGAGCACTGAGCACCCAGCACCCTGAGTACTGAGCACCCAACACTCTGAGCACTGAGCACCCAGCACGCTGAGTACTGAGCACTGAGCACACAGCACCCTGAGTACTGAGCACGCAGAACTCCGAGCACTGAGCACCCAGCTCCCCGAGCACTGAGCACTGAGCACCCTGAGCACTGAGCACCCAGCACCCCGAGTGCTGAGCACTGAGCACCCTGAGCACTGAGCACCCAGCACCCCGAGTGCTGAGCACTGAGCACCCTGAGAACTGAGCACCCAGCACCCTGAGCACTGAGCACTGAGAACCCTGAGTACTGAGCACCCAGCACCCTGAGTACTGAGCACCCAGCACCTGAGCCCTGAGCACCCAGCACCCAGAGCACTGAGCACCCAGCACCCCGAGCACTGAGCACCCAGCACCCCGAGCACTGAGCACCCAGCACCCTGAGCACTGAGCACTGAGCACTGAGCACCGAGCACCCCGAGCACTGAGCACACAGCACCCTGAGTACTGAGCACCCAGCACCCCGAGCACTGAGCACCCAGCACCCTGAGTAGTGAGCACCGAGCACCCTGAGTACTGAGCACCCAGCACCCTGAGTACCGAGCACCCAGCGTATTGAGCACCGAGCACCCCGAGCACTGAGCACCCAGCACCCTGAGTACTGAGCACCCAGCACCCCGAGCACTGAGCACCCAGCACCCTGAGTAGTGAGCACCGAGCACACTGAGTACTGAGCACCCAGCACCCTGAGTACCGAGCACCCAGCGTATTGAGCACCGAGCACCCAGCACCCTAAGTACTGAGCACTGAGCACCCTGAGTACTGAGCACCCAGCACCCTGAGTACTGAGCACCCACCGTACTGAGCACCGAGCACCCGGAGCACTGAGCACCCAGCACCCTGAGTACTGAGCACCCAGCACCCTGAGTACTGAGCACTGAGCACCCTGAGTACTGAGCAACGAGCACCCCGAGCACTGAGCACCCAGCACCCCGAGCACCGAGCACCCAGCACCCTGAGCACTGAGCACCCAGCACCCTGAGCACCGAGCACCCAGCACCCTGAGTACTGAGCACCCAGCACCCTGAGCACTGAGCACCCAGCACCCTGAGTACTGAGCACTGAGCACCCTGAGTACTGAGCACCCAGCACCATGAGTACTGAGCACCCAGCACCCTGAGCAATGAGCACCCTGAGTACTGATCACCCAGCACCCTGAGCACTGAGCACTGAGCACCCAGCACCCTGAGCACTGAGCACTGAGCACCCAGCACCCTGAGCACTGAGCAACCAGCACCCCGAGCACTGAGCACCCAGCAACCTGAGCACCCAGCACCCTGAGCACTGAGCACTCAGCACCCTGTGTACTGAGCACTGAGTACCCAGCACCCCGAGCACTGAGCACCCAGCACCCTGAGCACTGAGCACCCTGAGTACTGAGCACCCAGCACCCTGAGCACTGAGCACCCAGCACCCCGAGCACTGAGCACCCAGCACCCAGAGCAATGAGCACTGAGCACCCTGAGTACTGAGCACTGAGCACCCTGAGCACTGAGCACCCAGCACCCTGAGCACTGAGGACCGAGCACCCTGAGTACTAAGCACCCAGCACCCTGAGTACTGAGCACCCAGCACCCTGAGCACTGAGCACCCAGCACGCTGAGTACTGAGCACTGAGCACCCTGAGTACTGAGCACCCAGCACCCTGAGTACTGAGCACCCAGCACCCCGAGCACTGAGCACCCAGCACCCAGAGCAATGAGCACCCAGCACCCTGAGTACTGAGCACCCAGCACCCTGAGTACTGAGCACTCAGCACCCTGAGTACTGAGCACCGAGCACCCAGCACCCTGAGTACTGAGCACTCAGCACCCTCAGCACTGAGCACCCAGCACCCTGAGCACTGAGCAACCAGCACCCCGAGCACTGAGCAAACAGCACCCTGAGCACCCAGCACCCTGAGCACTGAGCACCCTGAGCACTGAGCACTGAGCACCCAGCACCCTGAGTACTGAGCACCCAACACTCTGAGCACTGAGCACCCAGCACGCTGAGTACTGAGCACTGAGCACACAGCACCCTGAGTACTGAGCACGCAGAACTCCGAGCACTGAGCACCCAGCTCCCCGAGCACTGAGCACTGAGCACCCTGAGCACTGAGCACCCAGCACCCCGAGTGCTGAGCACTGAGCACCCTGAGCACTGAGCACCCAGCACCCCGTGTGCTGAGCACTGAGCACCCTGAGAACTGAGCACCCAGCACCCTGAGCACTGAGCACTGAGAACCCTGAGTACTGAGCACCGAGCACCCTGAGTACTGAGCACCCAGCACCCTGAGCCCTGAGCACCCAGCACCCCGAGCACTGAGCACCCAGCACCCCGAGCACTGAGCACCCAGCACCCCGAGCACTGAGCACCCAGCACCCTGAGCACTGAGCACTGAGCACCCTAAGTACTGAGCACTGAGCACCCTGAGTACTGAGCACCCAGCACCCTGAGTACTGAGCACCCAGCGTACTGAGCACCGAGCACCCCGAGCACTGAGCACCCAGCACCCTGAGTACTGAGCACCCAGCACCCCGAGCACTGAGCACCCAGCACCCTGAGTAGTGAGCACCGAGCACCCTGAGTACTGAGCACCCAGCACCCTGAGTACTGAGCACCCAGCGTATTGAGCACCGAGCACCCAGCACCCTGAGTACTGAGCACCCAGCACCCTGAGCACTGAGCACCCAGCACCCTGAGTACTGAGCACTGAGCACCCTGAGTACTGAGCACCGAGCACCCCGAGCACTGAGCACCCAGCACCCCAAGCACCGAGCACCCAGCACCCTGAGCACTGAGCACCCAGCACCCTGAGCACCGAGCACCCAGCACCCTGAGTACTGAGCACCCAGCACCCTGAGCACTGAGCACCCAGCACCCTGAGTACTGAGCACTGAGCACCCTGAGTACTGAGCACCCAGCACCATGAGTACTGAGCACCCAGCACCCTGAGCAATGAGCACCCTGAGTACTGATCACCCAGCACCCTGAGCACTGAGCACTGAGCACCCAGCACCCTGAGCACTGAGCACTGAGCACCCAGCACCCTGAGCACTGAGCAACCAGCACCTCGAGCACTGAGCACCCAGCACCCTGAGCACCTAGCACCCTGAGCACTGAGCACTCAGCACCCTGTGTACTGAGCACTGAGTACCCAGCACCCCGAGCACTGAGCACCCAGCACCCTGAGCACTGAGCACCCTGAGTACTGAGCACCCAGCATCCTGAGCACTGAGCACCCAGCACCCCGAGCACTGAGCACCCAGCACCCAGAGCACTGAGCACTGAGCACCCTGAGTACTGAGCACTGAGCACCCTGAGCACTGAGCACCGAGCACCCTGAGTACTGAGCACTGAGCACCCTGAGCACTGAGCACCCAGCACCCTGAGTACTGAGCACCCAGCACTCTGAGCACTGAGGACCGAGCACCCTGAGTACTAAGCACCCAGCACCCTGAGTACTGAGCACCCAGCACCCTGAGCACTGAGCACCCAGCACGCTGAGTACTGAGCACTGAGCACCCTGAGTACTGAGCACCGAGCACCCTGAGCACTGAGCACCCAGCACGCTGAGTACTGAGCACTGAGCACTCTGAGTAATGAGCACCGAGCACCGTGAGTATTGAGAACCCAGCACTCTGAGCACTGAGCACCCAGCACCCTGAGCACTGAGCACACAGCACCCCGAGCACTGAGCACCCAGCACCCCGAGCACTGAGCACCCAGCACCCCGAGCACTGAGCACTGAGCACCCTAAGTACTGAGCACTGAGCACCCTGAGTACTAAGAACCCAGCACCCTGAGTACTGAACACCAAGCACCCTGAGTACTGAGCACCCACCACCCCGAGTACTGAGCACCCAGCGTAATGAGCACCGAGCACCCTGAGCACTGAGCAATCAGCACCCCTTGCACTGAGCACCCAGCAGCCGGAGTACTGAGCAGTGAGCACCCTGAGTATTGAGCTCCGAGCACCCCGAGCACTGAGCACCCAGCACCCCGAGCACCGAGCACCCAGCACCCTGAGCACTGAACACCCAGCACCCTGAGCACTGAGCACCCAGCACCCTGAGCACTGAGCACCCAGCACCCTGAGTACTGAGCACCCAACGTACTGAGCACCGAGCACCCTGAGCACTGAGCACCCAGCACCCTGAGTACTGAGCACCCAGGACCCTGTGCAATGAGCACCCTGAGTACTGAGCACCCAGCACATTGAGCACTGAGCACCGAGCACCCCGAGCACTGACCACCCAGCAATCTGAGCACTGAGCACCCAGCACCCTGAGTACTGAGCACCCAGCACCCTGAGCACTGAGCACCCAGCACCCTGAGCACTGAGCACCCAGCACCCCGAGCACTGAGCACCCAGCACCCTGAGTACTAAGCACTGAGCACCCAGCACCCCGAGCACTGAGCACCCAAGCACCCTGAGTACTGAGCACTGAGCACCCAGCACCCCGAGCACTGAGCACCCAGCACCCTGAGCACTGAGCACCCAGCACCCGAGTACTGATCACCCAGCACCCTGAGTACTGAGCAGCCCGCAACCTGAGTACTGAGCACCCAGCACCCCGAGTACTGAGCACCCAGCACCCTGAGCACTGAGCACCCAGCACCCTGAGCACTGAGCACCCAGCACCGCGAGCACTGCGCACCCAGCACCCTGAGTACTGAACACCCAGCACCCTGAGCACTGAGCACCCAGCACCCTGAGCACTGAGCACCCAGTACCCTGAGCACTGAGCACCCAGCACCCTGAGTAGTGAGTACCCAACGTACTGAGCACCGAGCACCCCGAGCACTGAGCACCCAGCACCCTGAGTACTGAGCACCGAGCACGCCGAGCACTGAGCACCCAGCACCTTGAGCACTGAGCACCCAGCACCCCGAGCACTGAGCACCCAGCACCCTGAGCACTGAGCACCCAGCACACTGAGCACTGATCACTGAGCACCCAGCACCCTGAGCCCTGAGAACTGAGCACCCAGCACCCCGAGCACTGAGCACCCAGCACCCCGAGCACTGAGCACCCAGCACCCTGAGCACTGAGCACCCAGCACCCTGAGCACTGAGCACCCAGCACCCTGAGTACTGAGCACCCAGCACCCTGAGTACTGAGCACCCAGCACCCTGAGTACTGAGCACTCAGCACCCTGAGTACTGAGCACCGAGCACCCCGAGCACTGAGCACCCAGCACCTTGAGCACTGAGCACCCTGAGGACTGAGCATCCAGCACCCTGAGCACTGAGCACCGATCACCCTGAGCACTGAGCACCCAGCACCCCGAGCACTGAGCACCCAGCACCCTGAGTACTGAGCACCCAGCACCCTGAGTACTGAGCACCCAGCACCCTGAGTACTGAGCACCCAGCACCCCAAGCACTGAGCACCCAGCACCCTGAGTACTGAACACCCTGAGTACTGAGCACTGAGCACCGAGCACCCTGAGTACTGAGCACCCTGAGGACTGAGCACCCAGCACCCTGAGCACTGAGCACTGAGCACCCAGCACCCTGAGTACTGAGCACCCAGCACCCTGAGCACTGAGCACCCAGCACCTTGAGTACTGAGCACCCAGCACCCTGAGTACTGAACACCGAGCACCCTGAGTACTGAGTACCCAGCACCCTGAGTACTGAGCACCCAGCACCCTGAGCACTGAGCAACCAGCACCCTGAGCACTGAGAACCAAGCACCCTGTGTACTGAGCACCCAGCACCCTGAGTACTGAACACCCAGCACCCTGAGCACTGAGCACTGAGCACCCAGCACCCTGAGCACTGAACCCTGAGCACCCAGCACCCTGAGCACTGAGCAACCAGCACCCCGAGCACTGAGCACCCAGCACCCTGAGCACCCAGCACCCTGAGCACTGAGCACCCTGAGCACTGAGCACCCTGAGCACTGAGCACTGAGCACCCAGCACCCTGAGTACTGAGCACCCAACACTCTGAGCACTGAGCACCCAGCACGCTGAGTACTGAGCACTGAGCACACAGCACCCTGAGTACTGAGCACGCAGAACTCCGAGCACTGAGCACCCAGCTCCCCGAGCACTGAGCACTGAGCACCCTGAGCACTGAGCACCCAGCACCCCGAGTGCTGAGCACTGAGCACCCTGAGCACTGAGCACCCAGCACCCCGAGTGCTGAGCACTGAGCACCCTGAGAACTGAGCACCCAGCACCCTGAGCACTGAGCACTGAGAACCCTGAGTACTAAGCACCGAGCACCCTGAGTACTGAGCACCCAGCACCCTGAGCACTGAGCACCCAGCACCCTGAGTACTGAGCACCCAGCACCCTGAGTACTGAGCACACAGCACCCTGAGCACTGAGCACTGAGCACCCAACACCCTGAGCACTGAGCACTGAGCACCGAGCACCCCGAGCACTGAGCACCCAGCACCCCGAGCACTGAGCACCTAGCACCCTGAGCACTGAGCACCCAGCACCCTGAGCACTGAGCACCCAGCCCCCTGAGTACTGAGCACCCAGCACCATGAGTACTGAGCACCCAGCACCCTGAGTACTGAGCACTCAGCACCCTGAGTACTGAGCACCGAGCACCCCGAGCACTGAGCACCCAGCACCCTGAGCACTGAGCACCCTGAGGACTGAGCACCCAGCACCCTGAGCACTGAGCACCCAGCACCCTGAGTACTGAGCACCGATCACCCTGAGCACTGAGCACCCAGGACCCCGAGCACTGAGCACCCAGCACCCTGAGTACAGAGCACCCAGCACCCCGAGTACTGAGCACCCAGCACCCCGAGCACTGAGCACCCAGCACCCTGAGTACTGAGCACCCTGAGTACTGAGCACCGATCACCCTGAGCACTGAGCACCCAGCACCCTGAGTACTGAGCACCCAGCACCCTGAGCACTGAGCACCCAGCACCCTGAGCACTGAGCACCCAGCACAGTTAGTACTGAGCACCCAGCACCCTGAGTACTGAGTACCCAGCACCCTGAGCACTGAGCACCCACCACCCTGAGTACTGAGCACTGAGCACCCTGAGTACTGAGCACCCAGCACCCTTAGTACTGAGCACCAAGCACCCTGAGCACTGAGCACCCAGCACCCTGAGTACTGAGCACCCAGCACCACCCTCAGCACTGAGCACCCAGCACCCCGAGCACTGAGCACCCAGCACCCTGAGCACTGAGCACCCAGCACCCCGAGTACTGAGCACCCAGCACACCGAGTACTGAGCACCGAGCACCCTGAGCACTGAACACCCAGCACCGTGAGTACTGAGCCCCCAGCACAGTGAGTACTGAGCACTGAGCACCCCGAGTACTGAGCACCCAGCACCCCGAGCACTGAGCACCCAGCAACCTGAGTACTGAGAACAGATCACCCTGAGTACTGAGCACCCAGCACCCTGAGTACTGAGCCCCCAGCACCCTGAGTACTGAGCACCCAGCACCCCGAGCACTGAGCACCCAGCACCCCGAGAATGAGCACCCAACACCCTGAGTACTGAGAACCGAGCACCCTGAGTACTGAGCACCCAGCACCCTGAGTACTGAGCCCCCAGCACCCTGAGTACTGAGCACCCAGTACCCCGAGCACTGAGCACCCAGCACCCCGAGAATGAGCACCCAGCACCCTGAGTACTGAGCACCCAGCACCCTGAGTACTGAGCACTAAGCACCCTGAGTACTGAGCACCCACCACCCCGAGTACTGAGCACCCAGCGTAATGAGCACCGAGCACCCCGAGCACTGAGCAATCAGCACCCCTTGCACTGAGCACCCAGCAGCCGGAGTACTGAGCAGTGAGCACCCTGAGTATTGAGCTCCGAGCACCCCGAGCACTGAGCACCCAGCACCCCGAGCACCGAGCACCCAGCACCCTGAGCACTGAACACCCAGCACCCTGAGCACTGAGCACCCAGCACCCTGAGCACTGAGCACCCAGCACCCTGAGTACTGAGCACCCAACGTACTGAGCACCGAGCACCCTGAGCACTGAGCACCCAGCACCCTGAGTACTGAGCACCCAGGACCCTGTGCAATGAGCACCCTGAGTACTGAGCACCCAGCACATTGAGCACTGAGCACCGAGCACCCCGAGCACTGACCACCCAGCAATCTGAGCACTGAGCACCCAGCACCCTGAGTACTGAGCACCCAGCACCCTGAGCACTGAGCACCCAGCACCCTGAGCACTGAGCACCCAGCACCCTGAGCACTGAGCACCCAGCGCCCTGAGTACTAAGCACTGAGCACCCAGCACCCCGAGCACTGAGCACCCAAGCACCCTGAGTACTGAGCACTGAGCACCCAGCACCCCGAGCACTGAGCACCCAGCACCCTGAGCACTGAGCACCCAGCACCCGAGTACTGATCACCCAGCACCCTGAGTACTGAGCAGCCCGCAACCTGAGTACTGAGCACCCAGCACCCCGAGTACTGAGCACCCAGCACCCTGAGCACTGAGCACCCATCACCCTGAGCACTGAGCACCCAGCACCGCGAGCACTGAGCACCCAGCACCCTGAGCACTGAGCACCCAGCACCCTGAGCACTGAGCACCCAGCACCCTGAGTACTGAGCACCCAGCACCCTGAGTACTGAGCACCCAGCACCCTGAGTACTGAGCACTCAGCACCCTGAGTACTGAGCACCGAGCACCCCGAGCACTGAGCACCCAGCACCTTGAGCACTGAGCACCCTGAGGACTGAGCATCCAGCACCCTGAGCACTGAGCACCGATCACCCTGAGCACTGAGCACCCAGCACCCCGAGCACTGAGCACCCAGCACCCTGAGTACTGAGCACCCAGCACCCTGAGTACTGAGCACCCAGCACCCTGAGTACTGAGCACACAGCACCCCAAGCACTGAGCACCCAGCACCCTGAGTGCTGAACACCCTGAGTACTGAGCACTGAGCACCGAGCACCCTGAGTACTGAGCACCCTGAGGACTGAGCACCCAGCACCCTGAGCACTGAGCACTGAGCACCCAGCACCCTGAGTACTGAGCACCCAGCACCCTGAGCACTGAGCACCCAGCACCTTGAGTACTGAGCACCCAGCACCCTGAGTACTGAACACCGAGCACCCTGAGTACTGAGTACCCAGCACCCTGAGTACTGAGCACCCAGCACCCTGAGCACTGAGCAACCAGCACCCTGAGCACTGAGAACCAAGCACCCTGTGTACTGAGCACCCAGCACCCTGAGTACTGAACACCCAGCACCCTGAGCACTGAGCACTGAGCACCCAGCACCCTGAGCACTGAACCCTGAGCACCCAGCACCCTGAGCACTGAGCAACCAGCACCCCGAGCACTGAGCACCCAGCACCCTGAGCACCCAGCACCCTGAGCACTGAGCACCCTGAGCACTGAGCACCCTGAGCACTGAGCACTGAGCACCCAGCACCCTGAGTACTGAGCACCCAACACTCTGAGCACTGAGCACCCAGCACGCTGAGTACTGAGCACTGAGCACACAGCACCCTGAGTACTGAGCACGCAGAACTCCGAGCACTGAGCACCCAGCTCCCCGAGCACTGAGCACTGAGCACCCTGAGCACTGAGCACCCAGCACCCCGAGTGCTGAGCACTGAGCACCCTGAGCACTGAGCACCCAGCACCCCGAGTGCTGAGCACTGAGCAACCTGAGAACTGAGCACCCAGCACCCTGAGCACTGAGCACTGAGAACGCTGAGTACTGAGCACCGAGCACCCTGAGTACTGAGCACCCAGCACGCTGAGCACTGAGCACCCAGCACCCTGAGTACTGAGCACCCAGCACCCTGAGTACTGAGCACACAGCACCCTGAGCACTGAGCACTGAGCACCCAACACCCTGAGCACTGAGCACTGAGCACCGAGCACCCCGAGCACTGAGCACCCAGCACCCCGAGCACTGAGCACCTAGCACCCTGAGCACTGAGCACCCAGCACCCTGAGCACTGAGCACCCAGCCCCCTGAGTACTGAGCACCCAGCACCATGAGTAATGAGCACCCAGCACCCTGAGTACTGAGCACTCAGCACCCTGAGTACTGAGCACCGAGCACCCCGAGCACTGAGCACCCAGCACCCTGAGCACTGAGCACCCTGAGGACTGAGCACCCAGCACCCTGAGCACTGAGCACCCAGCACCCTGAGTACTGAGCACCGATCACCCTGAGAACTGAGCACCCAGGACCCCGAGCACTGAGCACCCAGCACCCTGAGTACAGAGCACCCAGCACCCCGAGTACTGAGCACCCAGCACCCCGAGCACTGAGCACCCAGCACCCTGAGTACTGAGCACCCTGAGTACTGAGCACCCAGCACCCTGAGCACTGAGCACCCAGCACCCTGAGCACTGAGCACCCAGCACCCTGAGTACTGAGCACCCTGAGTACTGAGCACCGATCACCCTGAGCACTGAGCACCCAGCACCCTGAGTACTGAGCACCCAGCACCCTGAGCACTGAGCACCCAGCACCCTGAGCACTGAGCACCCAGCACAGTTAGTACTGAGCACCCAGCACCCTGAGTACTGAGTACCCAGCACCCTGAGCACTGAGCACCCAGCACCCTGAGTACTGATCACTGAGCACCCTGAGTACTGAGCACCCAGCACCCTTAGTACTGAGCACCAAGCACCCTGAGCACTGAGCACCCAGCACCCTGAGTACTGAGCACCCAGCACCACCCTCAGCACTGAGCACCCAGCACCCCGAGCACTGAGCACCCAGCACCCTGAGCACTGAGCACCCAGCACCCCGAGTACTGAGCACCCAGCACACCGAGTACTGAGCACCGAGCACCCTGAGCACTGAACACCCAGCACCGTGAGTACTGAGCACCCAGCACAGTGAGAACTGAGCACTGAGCACCCCGAGTACTGAGCACCCAGCACCCCGAGCACTGAGCACCCAGCAACCTGAGTACTGAGAACAGATCACCCTGAGTACTGAGCACCCAGCACCCTGAGTACTGAGCCCCCAGCACCCTGAGTACTGAGCACCCAGCACCCCGAGCACTGAGCACCCAGCACCCCGAGAATGAGCACCCAACACCCTGAGTACTGAGAACCGAGCACCCTGAGTACTGAGCACCCAGCACCCTGAGTACTGAGCCCCCAGCACCCTGAGTACTGAGCACCCAGTACCCCGAGCACTGAGCACCCAGCACCCCGAGAATGAGCACCCAGCACCCTGAGTACTGAGCACCCAGCACCCTGAGTACTGAGCACTAAGCACCCTGAGTACTGAGCACCCACCACCCCGAGTACTGAGCACCCAGCGTAATGAGCACCGAGCACCCCGAGCACTGAGCAATCAGCACCCCTTGCACTGAGCACCCAGCAGCCGGAGTACTGAGCAGTGAGCACCCTGAGTATTGAGCTCCGAGCACCCCGAGCACTGAGCACCCAGCACCCCGAGCACCGAGCACCCAGCACCCTGAGCACTGAACACCCAGCACCCTGAGCACTGAGCACCCAGCACCCTGAGCACTGAGCACCCAGCACCCTGAGTACTGAGCACCCAACGTACTGAGCACCGAGCACCCTGAGCACTGAGCACCCAGCACCCTGAGTACTGAGCACCCAGGACCCTGTGCAATGAGCACCCTGAGTACTGAGCACCCAGCACATTGAGCACTGAGCACCGAGCACCCCGAGCACTGACCACCCAGCAATCTGAGCACTGAGCACCCAGCACCCTGAGTACTGAGCACCCAGCACCCTGAGCACTGAGCACCCAGCACCCTGAGCACTGAGCACCCAGCACCCTGAGCACTGAGCACCCAGCGCCCTGAGTACTAAGCACTGAGCACCCAGCACCCCGAGCACTGAGCACCCAAGCACCCTGAGTACTGAGCACTGAGCACCCAGCACCCCGAGCACTGAGCACCCAGCACCCTGAGCACTGAGCACCCAGCACCCGAGTACTGATCACCCAGCACCCTGAGTACTGAGCAGCCCGCAACCTGAGTACTGAGCACCCAGCACCCCGAGTACTGAGCACCCAGCACCCTGAGCACTGAGCACCCAGCACCCTGAGCACTGAGCACCCTGCACCGCGAGCACTGAGAACCCAGCACCCTGAGCACTGAGCACCCAGCACCCTGAGCACTGAGCACCCAGCACCCTGAGTACTGAGCACCTAGCACCCTGAGTACTGAGCACCCAGCACCCTGAGTACTGAGCACTCAGCACCCTGAGTACTGAGCACCGAGCACCCCGAGCACTGAGCACCCAGCACCTTGAGCACTGAGCACCCTGAGGACTGAGCATCCAGCACCCTGAGCACTGAGCACCGATCACCCTGAGCACTGAGCACCCAGCACCCCGAGCACTGAGCACCCAGCACCCTGAGTACTGAGCACCCAGCACCCTGAGTACTGAGCACCCAGCACCCTGAGTACTGAGCACCCAGCACCCCAAGCACTGAGCACCCAGCACCCTGAGTACTGAACACCCTGAGTACTGAGCACTGAGCACCGAGCACCCTGAGTACTGAGCACCCTGAGGACTGAGCACCCAGCACCCTGAGCACTGAACACTGAGCACCCAGCACCCTGAGTACTGAGCACCCAGCACCCTGAGCACTGAGCACCCAGCACCTTGAGTACTGAGCACCCAGCACCCTGAGTACTGAACACCGAGCACCCTGAGTACTGAGTACCCAGCACCCTGAGTACTGAGCACCCAGCACCCTGAGCACTGAGCAACCAGGACCCTGAGCACTGAGAACCAAGCACCCTGTGTACTGAGCACCCAGCACCCTGAGTACTGAACACCCAGCACCCTGAGCACTGAGCACTGAGCACCCAGCACCCTGAGCACTGAACCCTGAGCACCCAGCACCCTGAGCACTGAGCAACCAGCACCCCGAGCACTGAGCACCCAGCACCCTGAGCACCCAGCACCCTGAGCACTGAGCACCCTGAGCACTGAGCACCCTGAGCACTGAGCACCCAGCACCCTGAGTACTGAGCACCCAACACTCTGAGCACTGAGCACCCAGCACGCTGAGTACTGAGCACTGAGCACACAGCACCCTGAGTACTGAGCACGCAGAACTCCGAGCACTGAGCACCCAGCTCCCCGAGCACTGAGCACTGAGCACCCTGAGCACTGAGCACCCAGCACCCCGAGTGCTGAGCACTGAGCACGCTGAGCACTGAGCACCCAGCACCCCGAGTGCTGAGCACTGAGCACCCTGAGCACTGAGCACCCAGCACCCTGAGCACTGAGCACTGAGAACCCTGAGTACTGAGCACTCAGCACCCTGAGTACTGAACACCCAGCACCCTGAGCACTGAGCACCCAGCACCTTGAGCACTGAGCACCCTGAGGACTGAGCACCCAGCACCCTGAGTAGTGAGCACCCAACGTACTGAGCACCGAGCACCCCGAGCACTGAGCACCCAGCACCCTGAGTACTGAGCACCGAGCACCCCGAGCACTGAGCACCCAGCACCTTGAGCACTGAGCACCCAGCACCCCGAGCACTGAGCACCCAGCACCCTGAGCACTGAGCACCCAGCACCCTGAGCACTGATCACTGAGCACCCAGCACCCTGAGCCCTGAGCACTGAGCACCCAGCACCCCGAGCACTGAGCACCCAGCACACCGAGCACTGAGCAGCCAGCACCCTGAGCACTGAGCACCCAGCACCCTGAGCACTGAGCACCCAGCACCCTGAGTACTGAGCACCCAGCACCCTGAGTACTGAGCACCCAGCACCCTGAGTACTGAGCACTCAGCACCCTGAGTACTGAGCACCGAGCACCCCGAGCACTGAGCACCCAGCACCTTGAGCACTGAGCACCCTGAGGACTGAGCATCCAGCACCCTGAGCACTGAGCACCGATCACCCTGAGCACTGAGCACCCAGCACCCCGAGCACTGAGCACCCAGCACCCTGAGTACTGAGCACCCAGCACCCTGAGTACTGAGCACCCAGCACCCTGAGTACTGAGCACCCAGCACCCCAAGCACTGAGCACCCAGCACCCTGAGTACTGAACACCCTGAGTACTGAGCACTGAGCACCGAGCACCCTGAGTACTGAGCACCCTGAGGACTGAGCACCCAGCACCCTGAGCACTGAGCACTGAGCACCCAGCACCCTGAGTACTGAGCACCCAGCACCCTGAGCACTGAGCACCCAGCAACTTGAGTACTGAGCACCCAGCACCCTGAGTACTGAACACCGAGCACCCTGAGTACTGAGTACCCAGCACCCTGAGTACTGAGCACCCAGCACCCTGAGCACTGAGCAACCAGCACCCTGAGCACTGAGCACCAAGCACCCTGAGTACTGAGCACCCAGCACCCTGAGTACTGAACACCCAGCACCCTGAGCACTGAGCACTGAGCACCCAGCACCCTGAGCACTGAACACTGAGCACCCAGCACCCTGAGCACTGAGCAACCAGCACCCCGAGCACTGAGCACCCAGCACCCTGAGCACCCAGCACCCTGAGCACTGAGCACCCTGAGCACTGAGCACTGAGCACCCAGCACCCTGAGTACTGAGCACCCAACACTCTGAGCACTGAGCACCCAGCACGCTGAGTACTGAGCACTGAGCACACAGCACCCTGAGTACTGAGCACCCAACACTCTGAGCACTGAGCACCCAGCACCCTGAGCACTGAGCACTGAGGACCCTGAGTACTGAGCACCGAGCACCCTGAGTACTGAGCACCCAGCACCCTGAGCACTGAGCACGGAGCACACCGAGGACTGAGCACACAGCACCCTGAGCACTGAGCACCCAGCACCTTGAGTACTGAGCACCCAGCACCCCGAGCATTGAGCACCCAGCACCCTGAATACTGAGCAACCAGCACCCTGAGCACTGAGCACCCAGCACCCCGAGCACTGAGCACCCAGCACCCCGAGCACTGAGCACCCAGCACCCTGAGTACTGAGCACCCAACACCCAGAGTACTGAGCACCCAGCACCCTGAGCACTGAGCACCCAGCACCCTGAGTACTGAGCACCCAGCACCCTGAGTACTGAGCACAGAGCACCCTGAGCACTGAGCACTGAGCACCCAACACCCTGAGCACTGAGCACTGAGCACCGAGCACCCCGAGCACTGAGCACCCAGCACCCCGAGCACTGAGCACCTAGCACCCTGAGCACTGAGCACCCAGCACCCTGAGCACTGAGCACCCAGCCCCCTGAGTACTGAGCACCCAGCACCATGAGTACTGAGCACTCAGCACCCTGAGTACTGAGCACCGAGCACCCCGAGCACTGAGCACCCAGCACCCTGAGCACTGAGCACCCTGAGGACTGAGCACCCAGCACCCTGAGCACTGAGCACCCAGCACCCTGAGTACTGAGCACCGATCACCCTGAGCACTGAGCACCCAGGACCCCGAGCACTGAGCACCCAGCACCCTGAGTACAGAGCACCCAGCACCCCGAGTACTGAGCACCCAGCACCCCGAGCACTGAGCACCCAGCACCCTGAGTACTGAGCACCCTGAGTACTGAGCACCGATCACCCTGAGCACTGAGCACCCAGCACCCTGAGTACTGAGCACCCAGCACCCTGAGCACTGAGCACCCAGCACCCTGAGCACTGAGCACCCAGCACAGTGAGTACTGAGCACCCAGCACCCTGAGTACTGAGTACCCAGCACCCTGAGCACTGAGCACCCAGCACCCTGAGTACTGAGCACCGAGCACCCTGAGTACTGAGCACCCAACACCCTTAGTACTGAGCACCAAGCACCCTGAGCACTGAGCACCCAGCACCCTGAGTACTGAGCACCCAGCACCACCCTCAGCACTGAGCACCCAGCACCCCGAGCACTGAGCACCCAGCACCCTGAGCACTGAGCACCCAGCACCCCGAGTACTGAGCACCCAGCACACCGAGTACTGAGCACCGAGCACCCCGAGCACTGAACACCCAGCACCCTGAGTACTGAGCACCCAGCACCCTGAGTACTGAGCACTGAGCACCCCGAGTACTGAGCACCCAGCACCCCGAGCACTGAGCACCCTGCAACCTGAGTACTGAGAACAGATCACCCTGAGTACTGAGCACCCAGCACCCTGAGTACTGAGCCCCCAGCACCCTGAGTACTGAGCACCCAGCACCCCGAGCACTGAGCACCCAGCACCCCGAGAATGAGCACCCAACACCCTGAGTACTGAGAACCGAGCACCCTGAGTACTGAGCACCCAGCACCCTGAGTACTGAGCCCCCAGCACCCTGAGTACTGAGCACCCAGCACCCTGAGTACTGAGCACTAAGCACCCAGAGCACTGAGCACCCAGCACCCCGAGCACGGAGCACCCAGGACCCCGAGCACTGAGTACTGAGCACTGAGCACCCTGAGTACTGAGCACCCAGCACCCCGATCACTGAGCACCCAGCACACTGAGCACTGAGCACCCAGCACCCTGAGCACTGAGCACCCAGCACCCTGAGTACTGAGCACCCAGCACGCTGAGTACTGAGCACCCAGCACCCCGAGCACTGAGCACCCAGCACCCTGAGTACTGAGCACTGAGCACCCAGCACCCCGAGCACTGAGCACCCAGCACCCTGTGTACTGAGCACTGAGCACCCTGAGTACTAAGCACCCAGCACCCTGAGTACTGAGCACCCAGCACCCCGAGTACTGAGCACTGAGCACCCTGAGAACTGAGCACCCAGCACCCTGAGCACTGAGCACTGAGAACCCTGAGTACTGAGCACCGAGTACCCTGAGTACTGAGCACCCAGCACCCTGAGCACTGAGCACGGAGCACCCCGAGGACTGAGCACCCAGCACCCTGAGCACTGAGCAACCAGCACCTTGAGTACTAAGCACCCAGAACCCTGAGCACTGAGCACACAGCACCCTGAGCACTGAGCACCCATCACCCCGAGCACTGAGCACCCAGCACCCTGAGTACTGAGCACCCAACACCCAGAGTACTGAGCACCCAGCACCCTGAGCACTGAGCACCCAGCACCCTGAGTACTGAGCACCCAGCACCCTGAGTACTGAGCACCCAGCACCCTGAGCACTGAGCACTGAGCACCCAACACCCTGAGCACTGAGCACTGAGCACCCATCAACCCGAGCACTGAGCACACAGCACCCCGAGCACTGAGCATCCAGCACCCTGAGCACTGAGCACCCAGCACCCTGAGCACTGAGCACCCAGCCCCCTGAGTACTGAGCACCCAGAACCATGAGTACTGAGCACCCAGCATCCTGAGTACTGAGCACTCAGCACCCTGAGTACTGAGCACCGAGCACCCCGAGCACTGAGCACCCAGCACCATGAGCACTGAGCACCCTGAGGACTGCGCACCCAGCACCCTGAGCACTGAGCACCCAGCACCCTGAGACTGAGCACCCAGGAGCCCGAGCACTGAGCACCCAGCACCCTGAGTACAGAGCACCCAGCACCCCGAGTACTGAGCCCCCAGCACCCTGAGTACTGAGCACCCAGCACCCCGAGCACTGAGCACCCAGCACCCCGAGAATGAGCACCCAGCACCCTGAGTACTGAGCACCCAGCACCCTGAGTACTGAGCACTATGCACCCAGAGCACTGAGCGCCCAGCACCCCGAGCACGGAGCACCCAGGACCCCGAGCACTGAGTACTGAGCACCCAGCACCCTGAGTACTGAGCACCGAGCTCCCCGAGCACCCAGCACCCTGAGCACTGAGCACCCAGCACCCTGAGTACTTAGCACGGAGCACGCTGAGTACTGAGCACCCAGCACCCCGAGCACTGAGCACCCAGCACCCTGAGTACTGAGCACTGAGCACCCAGCACCCTGTGTACTGAGCACTGAGCACCCTGAGTACTAAGCACCCAGCACCCTGAGTACTGAGCACCCAGGACCCTGAGCACTGAGCTCCAAGCACCCTGAGCACTGAGCACCCAGCACCCTGAGCACTGAGCACCCAGCACCCTGAGAACTGAGCACCCAGCACCCTGAGAACTGAGCACACAGCACCTTGAGTACTGAGCACCGAGCACCCCGAGCACTGAGCAACCAGCACCCTGAGAACTGAGCACCCAGCACCTTGAGTAATGAGCATCGAGCACCCCGAGCACTGAGCACCCAGCACCCCGAGAATGAGCACCCAGCACCCTGAGTACTGAGCACCCAGCACCCTGACTACTGAGCACTAAGCACCCCGAGCACGGAGCACCCAGGACCCCGAGCACTGAGTACTGAGCACACAGCACCCTGAGTACTGAGCACCGAGATCCCCGAGCACTGAGCACCCAGCACCTCGAGCACGGAGCACCCAGCACGCTGAGTACTGAGCACCCAATACACAGATTACTGAGCACCCAGCACCCCGAGTACTGAGCACCCAGCACCCCGAGCACTGAGCACCCAGCGCCCCGAGCACTGAGCACCCAGCACCCCGAGCACTGAACACTGAGCACCCTGAGCACTGAGCACCCAGCACCCCGAGTACTGAGCACTGAGCACCCTGAGTACTGAGCACCAAGCACTCCGAGTACTGAGCACTGAGCACCCTGGGTACTGAGCACCCAGCACCCTGAGCAATGAGCACCCACCACCCTGAGTACTGAGCACTGAGAACCCTGAGTACTGAGCACCGAGCACCCTGAGTACTGAGCACCCAGCACCCTGATCACTGAGCACGGAGCACCCCGAGGACTGAGCACCCAGCACCCTGAGCACTGAGCACCCAGCACCTTGAGTACTGAGCCCCGAGCACCCCGAGCACTGAGCACCCAGCACCCTGAGTACTGAGCACCCAGCACCCTGAGCACTGAGCACCCAGCACCCTGAGCACAGAGCTCGCAGCACCCCGAGCACTGAGCTCCCAGCACCCTGAGTACTGAGCACAGAGCACCCTGAGTACTGAGCACCCAGCACCCTGAGTACTGAGCACCCAGCACCCTGAGTACTGAGCAACCAGCACCCTGAGCACTGAGCACTGAGCACCCAGCACCCTGAGCACTGAGGACTGAGCACCCAGCACCACAGCCCTGAGCACCCAGCACCCCGAGCACTGAGCACCCAGCACCCTGAGCACTGAGCACCCAGCACCCTGAGCATTGAGCACCCAGCACCCTGAGTACTGAGCACCCAGCACCCTGAGTACTGAGCACCCAGCACCCTGAGTACTGAACACCGAGCACCCTGAGTACTGAGTACCCAGCACCCTGAGTACTGAGCACCCAGCACCCTGAGCACTGAGCAACCAGCACCCTGAGCACTGAGCACCAAGCACCCTGAGTACTGAGCACCCAGCACCCTAAGTACTGAACACCCAGCACCCTGAGCACTGAGCACTGAGCACCCAGCACCCTGAGCACTGAACACTGAGCACCCAGCACCCTGAGCACTGAGCAACCAGCACCCCGAGCACTGAGCACCCAGCACCCTGAGCACCCAGCACCCTGAGCACTGAGCATCCTGAGCACTGAGCACTGAGCACCCAGCACCCTGAGTACTGAGCACCCAACACTCTGAGCACTGAGCACCCAGCACGCTGAGTACTGAGCACTGAGCACACAGCACCCTGAGTACTGAGCACGCAGAACTCCGAGCACTGAGCACCCAGCTCCCCGAGCACTGAGCACTGAGCACCCTGAACACTGAGCACCCAGCACCCCGAGTGCTGAGCACTAAGCACAATGAGCACTGAGCACCAAGCACCCGAGTTCTGAGCACTGAGCACCCTGAGAACTGAGCACCCAGCACCCCGAGCACTGAGCAGCCAGCACCCTGAGCACCCAGCACCCTGAGCACTGAGCACCCTGAGAACTGAGCACCCTGAGCACTGAGCACTGAGCACCCAGCACCCTGAGTACTGAGCACCCAACACTCTGAGCACTGAGCACCCAGCACGCTGAGTACTGAGCACTGAGCACACAGCACCCTGAATACTGAGCAACCAGCACCTCGAGCACTGAGCACCCACCGCCCCGAGCACTGAGCACCCAGCACCCCGAGCACTGAGCACTGAGCACAATGAGCACTGAGCACCCAGCACCCCGAGTACTGAGCACTGAGCACCCTGAGTACTGAGCACCCAGCACCCCGAGTACTGAGCACTGAGCACCCTGAGTACTGAGCACCCATCACCCTGAGCACTGAGAACCCTGAGTACTGAGCACCGAGCACCCTGAGTACTGAGCACCCAGCACCCTGAGCACTGAGCACGGAGCACCCCGAGGACTTAGCACCCAGCACCCTGAGCACTGAGCACCCAGCACCTTGAGTACTGAACACCGAGCACCCCGAGAACTGAGCACCCAGCACGCTGAATACTGAGCACCCAGCACCCTGAGCACTGAGCACCAAGCACCCAGAGCACTGAGCACCCAGCACCCCGAGCACTGAGCACCCAGCACCCTGAGTACTGAGCACCCAACACCCAGAGTCCTGAGCACCCAGCACCCTGAGCACTGAGCACCCAGCACCCTGAGTACTGAGCACCCAGCACCCTGAGTACTGAGCACCCAGCACCCTGAGCACTGAGCACTGAGCACAGAACACCCTGAGCACTGAGCACTGAGCACCCAGCACCCCGAGCACTGAGCACCCAGCACCCCGCGCACTGAGCACCCAGCACCCTGAGCACTGAGCACCCAGCACCCTGAGTACTGAGCACCCAGCACCCTGAGCACTGAGCACTGAGCACCCAACACCCTGAGCACTGAGCACTGAGCACCCAGCACCCCGCGCACTGAGCACCCAGCACCCTGAGTACTGAGCACCCAGCACCCTGAGCACTGAGCACCCAGGACCCCGAGCACTGAGCACCCAGCACCCTGAGCACTGAGCACCCAGCACCCTGAGTACTGAGCACCCAGCACCCTGAGCACTGAGCACCAAGCACCCTGAGCACTGAGCACCCAGCACCCTGAGTACTGAGCACCCAGCACCCTGAGTACTGAGTACCCAGCACCGTGAGCACTGAGCACCCAGCACCCTGAGTACTGAGCACCGAGCACCCTGAATACTTCGTACCCAGGAACCTTAGTACTGAGCACCCAGCACCCTGAGCACGGAGCACACAGCACCCTGAGTACTGAGCACCCAGCACCACCCTCAGCACTGAGCACCCAGCACCCCGAGCACTGAGCACCCAGCACCCTGAGTACTGAGCACCCAGCACCCTGAGTACTGAGCACTGAGCACCCTGAGTACTGAGCACCCAGCACCCTGAGCACTGAGAACGGAGCACCCCGAGGACTGGGCACCCAGCACCCTGAGCACTGAGCACCCAGCACCTTGAGTACTGAGCACCGAGCACCCCGAGAACTGAGCACCCAGCACGCTGAATACTGATCACCCAGCACCCTGAGCACTGAGCACCCAGCACCTTGAGTACTGAGCACCGAGCACCCCGAGCACTGAGCACCCAGCACGCTGAATACTGAGCACCCAGCACCCTGAGCACTGAGCACCCAGCACCCCGAGCACTGAGCACCCAGCACCCCGAGCACTGAGCACCCAGCACCCTGAGCACTGATCACCCAGCACCCTGAGTACTGAGCACCCAGCACCCTGAGTACTGAGCACCCAGCACCCTGAGCACTGAGCACTGAGCACCCAACACCCTGAGCACTGAGCACTGAGCACCCAGCACCCCGCGCACTGAGCACCCAGCACCCTGAGCACTGAGCACCCAGCACCCTGAGTAATGAGCACCCAGCACCATGAGTACTGAGCACCCAGCACCCTGAGTACTGAGCAATCAGCACCCTGAGTACTGAGCACCGAGGACCCCGAGCACTGAGCACCCAGCACCCTGAGCACTGAGCACCCGGAGGACTGAGCACCCAGCACCCTGAGCACTGAGCACCCAGCACCCTGAGCACTGAGCACCCAGCACCCTGAGCACAGAGCACGCAGCACCCCGAGCACTGAGCTCCCAGCACCCTGAGTACTGAGCACAGAGCACCCTGAGCACTGAGCACCCAGCACCCTGAGTACTGAGCACACAGCACCCTGAGTACTGAGCAACCAGCACCGTGAGCACTGAGCACTGAGCACTGAGCACCCAGCACCCCGAGCACTGAGCACCCAGCACCCCGAGCACTGAGCACCCAGCACCCTGAGTACTGAGCACCCAACACCCAGAGTCCTGAGCACCCAGCACCCTGAGCACTGATCACCCAGCACCCTGAGTACTGAGCACCCAGCACCCTTAGTACTGAGCACCCAGCACCCTGAGCACTGAGCACTGAGCACCCAACACCCTGAGCACTGAGCACTGAGCACCCAGCACCCCGAGCACTGAGCACCCAGCACCCCGCGCACTGAGCACCCAGCACCCTGAGTACTGAGCACCCAGCACCCCGAGCACTGAGCACCCAGCACCCTGAGTACTGAGCACCCTGAGCACTGAATACCCAGCACCCTGAGGACTGAGCACCCATCACCCTGAGCACTGAGCACCCAGCACCCTTAGTACTGAGCACTGATCACCCTGAGCACTGAGCACCCAGCACCCCGAGCACTGAGCACCCAGAAGCCTGAGTACTGAGCACCCAGCACCCTGAGCACTGAGCACCCTGAGAACTGAGCACCCAGCACCCTGAGCACTGAGCACTGAGCACTGAGCACCCAGCACCCTGAGCACTGAGCACTGAGCACCCAGCACCCCGAGCACTGAGCAGCCAGCACCCTGAGCACCCAGCACCCTGAGCACTGAGCACCCTGAGAACTGAGCACCCTGAGCACTGAGCACTGAGCACCCAGCACCCTGAGTACTCAGCACCCAACACTCTGAGCACTGAGCACCCAGCACGCTGAGTACTGAGCACTGAGCACACAGCACCCTGAATACTGAGCAACCAGCACCTCGAGCACTGAGCACCCACCGCCCCGAGGACTGAGCACCCAGCACCCCGAGCACTGAGCACTGAGCACACTGAGCACTGAGCACCCAGCACCCCGAGTACTGAGCACTGAGCACCCTGAGTACTGAGCACCCAGCACCCCGAGTACTGAGCACTGAGCACCCTGAGTACTGAGCACCCAGCACCCTGAGCACTGAGAACCCTGAGTACTGAGCACCGAGCACCCTGAGTACTGAGCACCCAGCACCCTGAGCACTGAGCACGGAGCACCCCGAGGACTTAGCACCCAGCACCCTGAGCACTGAGCACCCAGCACCTTGAGTACTGAGCACCGAGCACCCCGAGAACTGAGCACCCAGCACGCTGAATACTGAGCACCCAGCACCCTGAGCACTGAGCACCAAGCACCCCGAGCACTGAGCACCCAGCACCCCGAGCACTGAGCACCCAGCACCCTGAGTACTGAGCACCCAACACCCAGAGTCCTGAGCACCCAGCACCCTGAGCACTGAGCACCCAGCACCCTGAGTACTGAGCACCCAGCACCCTGAGTACTGAGCACCCAGCACCCTGAGCACTGAGCAGTGAGCACAGAACACACTGAGCACTGAGCACTGAGCACCCAGCACCCCGAGCACTGAGCACCCAGCACCCCGCGCACTGAGCACCCAGCACCCTGAGCACTGAGCACCCAGCACCCTGAGTACTGAGCACCCAGCACCCTGAGCACTGAGCACTGAGCACCCAACACCCTGAGCACTGAGCACTGAGCACCCAGCACCCCGCGCACTGAGCACCCAGCACCCTGAGTACTGAGCACCCAGCACCCTGATCACTGAGCACCCAGGACCCCGAGCACTGAGCACCCAGCACCCTGAGCACTGAGCACCCAGCACCCTGAGTACTGAGCACCCAGCACCCTGAGCACTGAGCACCAAGCACCCTGAGCACTGAGCACCCAGCACCCTGCGTACTGAGCACCCAGCACCCTGAGTACTGAGTACCCAGCACCCTGAGCACTGAGCACCCAGCACCCTGAGTACTGAGCACCGAGCACCCTGAATACTTAGTACCCAGGAACCTTAGTACTGAGCACCCAGCACCCTGAGCACGGAGCACTCAGCACCCTGAGTATTGAGCACCCAGCACCACCCTCAGCACTGAGCACCCAGCACCCCGAGCACTGAGCACCCAGCACCCTGAGTACTGAGCACCCAGCACCCTGAGTACTGAGCACTGAGCACCCTGAGTACTGAGCACCCAGCACCCTGAGCACTGAGAACGGAGCACCCCGAGGACTGGGCACCCAGCACCCTGAGCACTGAGCACCCAGCACCTTGAGTACTGAGCACCGAGCACCCCGAGAACTGAGCACCCAGCACGCTGAATACTGATCACCCAGCACCCTGAGCACTGAGCACCCAGCACCTTGAGTACTGAGCACCGAGCACCCCGAGCACTGAGCACCCAGCACGCTGAATACTGAGCACCCAGCACCCTGAGCACTGAGCACCCAGCACCCCGAGCACTGAGCACCCAGCACCCCGAGCACTGAGCACCCAGCACCCTGAGCACTGATCACCCAGCACCCTGAGTACTGAGCACCCAGCACCCTGAGTACTGAGCACCCAGCACCCTGAGCACTGAGCACTGAGCACCCAACACCCTGAGCACTGAGCACTGAGCACCCAGCACCCCGCGCACTGAGCACCCAGCACCCTGAGCACTGAGCACCCAGCACCCTGAGTAATGAGCACCCAGCACCATGAGTACTGAGCACCCAGCACCCTGAGTACTGAGCACTCAGCAACCTGAGTACTGAGCACCGAGGACCCCGAGCACTGAGCACCCAGCACCCTGAGCACTGAGCACCCGGATGACTGAGCACCCAGCACCCTGAGCACTGAGCACCCAGCACCCTGAGCACTGAGCACCCAGCACCCTGAGCACAGAGCACGCAGCACCCCGAGCACTGAGCTCCCAGCACCCTGAGTACTGAGCACAGAGCACCCTGAGCACTGAGCACCCAGCACCCTGAGTACTGAGCACCCAGCACCCTGAGTACTGAGCAACCAGCACCCTGAGCACTGAGCACTGAGCACTGAGCACCCAGCACCCCGAGCACTGAGCACCCAGCACCCTTAGTACTGAGCACTGATCACCCTGAGCACTGAGCACCCAGCACCCCGAGCACTGAGCACCCAGAAGCCTGAGTACTGAGCACCCAGCACCCTGAGCACTGAGCACCCTGAGAACTGAGCACCCAGCACCCTGAGCACTGAGCACTGAGCACTGAGCACCCAGCACCCTGAGCACTGAGCACTGAGTACCCAGCACCCCGAGCACTGAGCAGCCAGCACCCTGAGCACCCAGCACCCTGAGCACTGAGCACCCTGAGAACTGAGCACCCTGAGCACTGAGCACTGAGCACCCAGCACCCTGAGTACTGAGCACCCAACACTCTGAGCACTGAGCACCCAGCACGCTGAGTACTGAGCACTGAGCACACAGCACCCTGAATACTGAGCAACCAGCACCTCGAGCACTGAGCACCCACCGCCCCGAGCACTGAGCACCCAGCACCCCGAGCACTGAGCACTGAGCACAATGAGCACTGAGCACCCAGCACCCCGAGTACTGAGCACTGAGCACCCTGAGTACTGAGCACCCAGCACCCCGAGTACTGAGCACTGAGCACCCTGAGTACTGAGCACCCATCACCCTGAGCACTGAGAACCCTGAGTACTGAGCACCGAGCACCCTGAGTACTGAGCACCCAGCACCCTGAGCACTGAGCACGGAGCACCCCGAGGACTTAGCACCCAGCACCCTGAGCACTGAGCACCAAGCACCCAGAGCACTGAGCACCCAGCACCCCGAGCACTGAGCACCCAGCACCCTGAGTACTGAGCACCCAACACCCAGAGTCCTGAGCACCCAGCACCCTGAGCACTGAGCACCCAGCACCCTGAGTACTGAGCACCCAGCACCCTGAGTACTGAGCACCCAGCACCCTGAGCACTGAGCACTGAGCACAGAACACCCTGAGCACTGAGCACTGAGCACCCAGCACCCCGAGCACTGAGCACCCAGCACCCCGCGCACTGAGCACCCAGCACCCTGAGCACTGAGCACCCAGCACCCTGAGTACTGAGCACCCAGCACCCTGAGCACTGAGCACTGAGCACCCAACACCCTGAGCACTGAGCACTGAGCACCCAGCACCCCGCGCACTGAGCACCCAGCACCCTGAGTACTGAGCACCCAGCACCCTGAGCACTGAGCACCCAGGACCCCGAGCACTGAGCACCCAGCACCCTGAGCACTGAGCACCCAGCACCCTGAGTACTGAGCACCCAGCACCCTGAGCACTGAGCACCAAGCACCCTGAGCACTGAGCACCCAGCACCCTGAGTACTGAGCACCCAGCACCCTGAGTACTGAGTACCCAGCACCCTGAGCACTGAGCACCCAGCACCCTGAGTACTGAGCACCGAGCACCCTGAATACTTAGTACCCAGGAACCTTAGTACTGAGCACCCAGCACCCTGAGCACGGAGCACACAGCACCCTGAGTACTGAGCACCCAGCACCACCCTCAGCACTGAGCACCCAGCACCCCGAGCACTGAGCACCCAGCACCCTGAGTACTGAGCACCCAGCACCCTGAGTACTGAGCACTGAGCACCCTGAGTACTGAGCACCCAGCACCCTGAGCACTGAGAACGGAGCACCCCGAGGACTGGGCACCCAGCACCCTGAGCACTGAGCACCCAGCACCTTGAGTACTGAGCACCGAGCACCCCGAGAACTGAGCACCCAGCACGCTGAATACTGATCACCCAGCACCCTGAGCACTGAGCACCCAGCACCTTGAGTACTGAGCACCGAGCACCCCGAGCACTGAGCACCCAGCACACTGAATACTGAGCACCCAGCACCCTGAGCACTGAGCACCCAGCACCCCGAGCACTGAGCACCCAGCACCCCGAGCACTGAGCACCCAGCACCCTGAGCACTGATCACCCAGCACCCTGAGTACTGAGCACCCAGCACCCTGAGTACTGAGCACCCAGCACCCTGAGCACTGAGCACTGAACACCCAACACCCTGAGCACTGAGCACTGAGCACCCAGCACCCCGCGCACTGAGCACCCAGCACCCTGAGCACTGAGCACCCAGCACCCTGAGTAATGAGCACCCAGCACCATGAGTACTGAGCACCCAGCACCCTGAGTACTGAGCAATCAGTACCCTGAGTACTGAGCACCGAGGACCCCGAGCACTGAGCACCCAGCACCCTGAGCACTGAGCACCCGGAGGACTGAGCACCCAGCACCCTGAGCACTGAGCACCCAGCACCCTGAGCACTGAGCACCCAGCACCCTGAGCACAGAGCACGCAGCACCCCGAGCACTGAGCTCCCAGCACCCTGAGTACTGAGCACAGAGCACCCTGAGCACTGAGCACCCAGCACCCTGAGTACTGAGCACCCAGCACCCTGAGTACTGAGCAACCAGCACCGTGAGCACTGAGCACTGAGCACTGAGCACCCAGCACCCCGAGCACTGAGCACCCAGAAGCCTGAGTACTGAGCACCCAGCACCCTGAGCACTGAGCACCCTGAGAACTGAGCACCCAGCACCCTGAGCACTGAGCACTGAGCACTGAGCACCCAGCACCCTGAACACTGCGCACTGAGCACCCAGCACCCCGAGCACTGAGCAGCCAGCACCCTGAGCACCCAGCACCCTGAGCACTGAGCACCCTGAGAACTGAGCACCCTGAGCACTGAGCACTGAGCACCCAGCACCCTGAGTACTGAGCACCCAACACTCTGAGCACTGAGCACCCAGCACGCTGAGTACTGAGCACTGAGCACACAGCACCCTGAATAATGAGCAACCAGCACCTCGAGCACTGAGCACCCACCGCCCCGAGCACTGAGCACCCAGCACCCCGAGCACTGAGCACTGAGCACAATGAGCACTGAGCACCCAGCACCCCGAGTACTGAGCACCGAGCACCCTGAGTACTGAGCACCCAGCACCCCGAGTACTGAGCACTGAGCACCCTGAGTACTGAGCACCCATCACCCTGAGCACTGAGAACCCTGAGTACTGAGCACCGAGCACCCTGAGTACTGAGCACCCAGCACCCTGAGCACTGAGCACGGAGCACCCCGAGGACTTTGCACCCAGCACCCTGAGCACTGAGCACCCAGCACCTTGAGTACTGAGCACCGAGCACCCCGAGAACTGAGCACCCAGCACGCTGAATACTGAGCACCCAGCACCCTGAGCACTGAGCACCAAGCACCCAGAGCACTGAGCACCCAGCACCCCGAGCACTGAGCACCCAGCACCCTGAGTACTGAGCACCCAACACCCAGAGTCCTGAGCACCCAGCACCCTGAGCACTGAGCACCCAGCACCCTGAGTACTGAGCACCCAGCACCCTGAGTACTGAGCACCCAGCACCCTGAGCACTGAGCACTGAGCACAGAACACCCTGAGCACTGAGCACTGAGCACCCAGCACCCCGAGCACTGAGCACCCAGCACCCCGCGCACTGAGCACCCAGCACCCTGAGCACTGAGCACCCAGCACCCTGAGTACTGAGCACCCAGCACCCTGAGCACTGAGCACTGAGCACCCAACACCCTGAGCACTGAGCACTGAGCACCCAGCACCCCGCGCACTGAGCACCCAGCACCCTGAGTACTGAGCACCCAGCACCCTGAGCACTGAGCACCCAGGACCCCGAGCACTGAGCACCCAGCACCCTGAGCACTGAGCACCCAGCACCCTGAGTACTGAGCACCCAGCACCCTGAGCACTGAGCACCAAGCACCCTGAGCACTGAGCACCCAGCACCCTGAGTACTGAGCACCCAGCACCCTGAGTACTGAGTACCCAGCACCCTGAGCACTGAGCACCCAGCACCCTGAGTACTGAGCACCGAGCACCCTGAATACTTAGTACCCAGGAACCTTAGTACTGAGCACCCAGCACCCTGAGCACGGAGCACACAGCACCCTGAGTACTGAGCACCCAGCACCACCCTCAGCACTGAGCACCCAGCACCCCGAGCACTGAGCACCCAGCACCCTGAGTACTGAGCACCCAGCACCCTGAGTACTGAGCACTGAGCACCCTGAGTACTGAGCACCCAGCACCCTGAGCACTGAGAACGGAGCACCCCGAGGACTGGGCACCCAGCACCCTGAGCACTGAGCACCCAGCACCTTGAGTACTGAGCACCGAGCACCCCGAGAACTGAGCACCCAGCACGCTGAATACTGATCACCCAGCACCCTGAGCACTGAGCACCCAGCACCTTGAGTACTGAGCACCGAGCACCCCGAGCACTGAGCACCCAGCACGCTGAATACTGAGCACCCAGCACCCTGAGCACTGAGCACCCAGCACCCCGAGCACTGAGCACCCAGCACCCCGAGCACTGAGCACCCAGCACCCTGAGCACTGATCACCCAGCACCCTGAGTACTGAGCACCCAGCACCCTGAGTACTGAGCACCCAGCACCCTGAGCACTGAGCACTGAGCACCCAACACCCTGAGCACTGAGCACTGAGCACCCAGCACCCCGCGCACTGAGCACCCAGCACCCTGAGCACTGAGCACCCAGCACCCTGAGTAATGAGCACCCAGCACCATGAGTACTGAGCACCCAGCACCCTGAGTACTGAGCAATCAGCACCCTGAGTACTGAGCACCGAGGACCCCGAGCACTGAGCACCCAGCACCCTGAGCACTGAGCACCCGGAGGACTGAGCACCCAGCACCCTGAGCACTGAGCACCCAGCACCCTGAGCACTGAGCACCCAGCACCATGAGCACAGAGCACGCAGCACCCCGAGCACTGAGCTCCCAGCACCCTGAGTACTGAGCACAGAGCACCCTGAGCACTGAGCACCCAGCACCCTGAGTACTGAGCACCCAGCACCCTGAGTACTGAGCAACCAGCACCGTGAGCACTGAGCACTGAGCACTGAGCACCCAGCACCCCGAGCACTGAGCACCCAGCACCCCGAGCACTGAGCACCCAGCACCCTGAGTACTGAGCACCCAACACCCAGAGTCCTGAGCACCCAGCACCCTGAGCACTGATCACCCAGCACTCTGAGTACTGAGCACCCAGCACCCTTAGTACTGAGCACCCAGCACCCTGAGCACTGAGCACTGAGCACCCAACACCCTGAGCACTGAGCACTGAGCACCCAGCACCCCGAGCACTGAGCACCCAGCACCCCGCGCACTGAGCACCCAGCACCCTGAGTACTGAGCACCCAGCACCCCGAGCACTGAGCACCCAGCACCCTGAGTACTGAGCACCCTGAGCACTGAATACCCAGCACCCTGAGGACTGAGCACCCATCACCCTGAGCACTGAGCACCCAGCACCCTTAGTACTGAGCACTGATCACCCTGAGCACTGAGCACCCAGCACCCCGAGCACTGAGCACCCAGAAGCCTGAGTACTGAGCACCCAGCACCCTGAGCACTGAGCACCCTGAGAACTGAGCACCCAGCACCCTGAGCACTGAGCACTGAGCACTGAGCACCCAGCACCCTGAGCACTGAGCACTGAGCACCCAGCACCCCGAGCACTGAGCAGCCAGCACCCTGAGCACCCAGCACCCTGAGCACTGAGCACCCTGAGAACTGAGCACCCTGAGCACTGAGCACTGAGCACCCAGCACCCTGAGTACTGAGCACCCAACACTCTGAGCACTGAGCACCCAGCACGCTGAGTACTGAGCACTGAGCACACAGCACCCTGAATACTGAGCAACCAGCACCTCGAGCACTGAGCACCCACCGCCCCGAGGACTGAGCACCCAGCACCCCGAGCACTGAGCACTGAGCACACTGAGCACTGAGCACCCAGCACCCCGAGTACTGAGCACTGAGCACCCTGAGTACTGAGCACCCAGCACCCCGAGCACTGAGCACCCAGCACCCTGAGCACTGATCACCCAGCACCCTGAGTACTGAGCACCCAGCACCCTGAGTACTGAGCACCCAGCACCCTGAGCACTGAGCACTGAACACCCAACACCCTGAGCACTGAGCACTGAGCACCCAGCACCCCGCGCACTGAGCACCCAGCACCCTGAGCACTGAGCACCCAGCACCCTGAGTAATGAGCACCCAGCACCATGAGTACTGAGCACCCAGCACCCTGAGTACTGAGCAATCAGTACCCTGAGTACTGAGCACCGAGGACCCCGAGCACTGAGCACCCAGCACCCTGAGCACTGAGCACCCGGAGGACTGAGCACCCAGCACCCTGAGCACTGAGCACCCAGCACCCTGAGCACTGAGCACCCAGCACCCTGAGCACAGAGCACGCAGCACCCCGAGCACTGAGCTCCCAGCACCCTGAGTACTGAGCACAGAGCACCCTGAGCACTGAGCACCCAGCACCCTGAGTACTGAGCACCCAGCACCCTGAGTACTGAGCAACCAGCACCGTGAGCACTGAGCACTGAGCACTGAGCACCCAGCACCCCGAGCACTGAGCACCCAGAAGCCTGAGTACTGAGCACCCAGCACCCTGAGCACTGAGCACCCTGAGAACTGAGCACCCAGCACCCTGAGCACTGAGCACTGAGCACTGAGCACCCAGCACCCTGAACACTGCGCACTGAGCACCCAGCACCCCGAGCACTGAGCAGCCAGCACCCTGAGCACCCAGCACCCTGAGCACTGAGCACCCTGAGAACTGAGCACCCTGAGCACTGAGCACTGAGCACCCAGCACCCTGAGTACTGAGCACCCAACACTCTGAGCACTGAGCACCCAGCACGCTGAGTACTGAGCACTGAGCACACAGCACCCTGAATAATGAGCAACCAGCACCTCGAGCACTGAGCACCCACCGCCCCGAGCACTGAGCACCCAGCACCCCGAGCACTGAGCACTGAGCACAATGAGCACTGAGCACCCAGCACCCCGAGTACTGAGCACCGAGCACCCTGAGTACTGAGCACCCAGCACCCCGAGTACTGAGCACTGAGCACCCTGAGTACTGAGCACCCATCACCCTGAGCACTGAGAACCCTGAGTACTGAGCACCGAGCACCCTGAGTACTGAGCACCCAGCACCCTGAGCACTGAGCACGGAGCACCCCGAGGACTTAGCACCCAGCACCCTGAGCACTGAGCACCCAGCACCTTGAGTACTGAGCACCGAGCACCCCGAGAACTGAGCACCCAGCACGCTGAATACTGAGCACCCAGCACCCTGAGCACTGAGCACCAAGCACCCAGAGCACTGAGCACCCAGCACCCCGAGCACTGAGCACCCAGCACCCTGAGTACTGAGCACCCAACACCCAGAGTCCTGAGCACCCAGCACCCTGAGCACTGAGCACCCAGCACCCTGAGTACTGAGCACCCAGCACCCTGAGTACTGAGCACCCAGCACCCTGAGCACTGAGCACTGAGCACAGAACACCCTGAGCACTGAGCACTGAGCACCCAGCACCCCGAGCACTGAGCACCCAGCACCCCGCGCACTGAGCACCCAGCACCCTGAGCACTGAGCACCCAGCACCCTGAGTACTGAGCACCCAGCACCCTGAGCACTGAGCACTGAGCACCCAACACCCTGAGCACTGAGCACTGAGCACCCAGCACCCCGCGCACTGAGCACCCAGCACCCTGAGTACTGAGCACCCAGCACCCTGAGCACTGAGCACCCAGGACCCCGAGCACTGAGCACCCAGCACCCTGAGCACTGAGCACCCAGCACCCTGAGTACTGAGCACCCAGCACCCTGAGCACTGAGCACCAAGCACCCTGAGCACTGAGCACCCAGCACCCTGAGTACTGAGCACCCAGCACCCTGAGTACTGAGTACCCAGCACCCTGAGCACTGAGCACCCAGCACCCTGAGTACTGAGCACCGAGCACCCTGAATACTTAGTACCCAGGAACCTTAGTACTGAGCACCCAGCACCCTGAGCACGGAGCACACAGCACCCTGAGTACTGAGCACCCAGCACCACCCTCAGCACTGAGCACCCAGCACCCCGAGCACTGAGCACCCAGCACCCTGAGTACTGAGCACCCAGCACCCTGAGTACTGAGCACTGAGCACCCTGAGTACTGAGCACCCAGCACCCTGAGCACTGAGAACGGAGCACCCCGAGGACTGGGCACCCAGCACCCTGAGCACTGAGCACCCAGCACCTTGAGTACTGAGCACCGAGCACCCCGAGAACTGAGCACCCAGCACGCTGAATACTGATCACCCAGCACCCTGAGCACTGAGCACCCAGCACCTTGAGTACTGAGCACCGAGCACCCCGAGCACTGAGCACCCAGCACGCTGAATACTGAGCACCCAGCACCCTGAGCACTGAGCACCCAGCACCCCGAGCACTGAGCACCCAGCACCCCGAGCACTGAGCACCCAGCACCCTGAGCACTGATCACCCAGCACCCTGAGTACTGAGCACCCAGCACCCTGAGTACTGAGCACCCAGCACCCTGAGCACTGAGCACTGAGCACCCAACACCCTGAGCACTGAGCACTGAGCACCCAGCACCCCGCGCACTGAGCACCCAGCACCCTGAGCACTGAGCACCCAGCACCCTGAGTAATGAGCACCCAGCACCATGAGTACTGAGCACCCAGCACCCTGAGTACTGAGCAATCAGCACCCTGAGTACTGAGCACCGAGGACCCCGAGCACTGAGCACCCAGCACCCTGAGCACTGAGCACCCGGAGGACTGAGCACCCAGCACCCTGAGCACTGAGCACCCAGCACCCTGAGCACTGAGCACCCAGCACCATGAGCACAGAGCACGCAGCACCCCGAGCACTGAGCTCCCAGCACCCTGAGTACTGAGCACAGAGCACCCTGAGCACTGAGCACCCAGCACCCTGAGTACTGAGCACCCAGCACCCTGAGTACTGAGCAACCAGCACCGTGAGCACTGAGCACTGAGCACTGAGCACCCAGCACCCCGAGCACTGAGCACCCAGCACCCCGAGCACTGAGCACCCAGCACCCTGAGTACTGAGCACCCAACACCCAGAGTCCTGAGCACCCAGCACCCTGAGCACTGATCACCCAGCACTCTGAGTACTGAGCACCCAGCACCCTTAGTACTGAGCACCCAGCACCCTGAGCACTGAGCACTGAGCACCCAACACCCTGAGCACTGAGCACTGAGCACCCAGCACCCCGAGCACTGAGCACCCAGCACCCCGCGCACTGAGCACCCAGCACCCTGAGTACTGAGCACCCAGCACCCCGAGCACTGAGCACCCAGCACCCTGAGTACTGAGCACCCTGAGCACTGAATACCCAGCACCCTGAGGACTGAGCACCCATCACCCTGAGCACTGAGCACCCAGCACCCTTAGTACTGAGCACTGATCACCCTGAGCACTGAGCACCCAGCACCCCGAGCACTGAGCACCCAGAAGCCTGAGTACTGAGCACCCAGCACCCTGAGCACTGAGCACCCTGAGAACTGAGCACCCAGCACCCTGAGCACTGAGCACTGAGCACTGAGCACCCAGCACCCTGAGCACTGAGCACTGAGCACCCAGCACCCCGAGCACTGAGCAGCCAGCACCCTGAGCACCCAGCACCCTGAGCACTGAGCACCCTGAGAACTGAGCACCCTGAGCACTGAGCACTGAGCACCCAGCACCCTGAGTACTGAGCACCCAACACTCTGAGCACTGAGCACCCAGCACGCTGAGTACTGAGCACTGAGCACACAGCACCCTGAATACTGAGCAACCAGCACCTCGAGCACTGAGCACCCACCGCCCCGAGGACTGAGCACCCAGCACCCCGAGCACTGAGCACTGAGCACACTGAGCACTGAGCACCCAGCACCCCGAGTACTGAGCACTGAGCACCCTGAGTACTGAGCACCCAGCACCCCGAGTACTGAGCACTGAGCACCCTGAGTACTGAGCACCCAGCACCCTGAGCACTGAGAACCCTGAGTACTGAGCACCGAGCACCCTGAGTACTGAGCACCCAGCACCCTGAGCACTGAGCACGGAGCACCCCGAGGACTTAGCACCCAGCACCCTGAGCACTGAGCACCCAGCACCTTGAGTACTGAGCACCGAGCACCCCGAGAACTGAGCACCCAGCACGCTGAATACTGAGCACCCAGCACCCTGAGCACTGAGCACCAAGCACCCTGAGTACTGAGCACCCAGCACCCTTAGTACTGAGCACCCAGCACCCTGAGCACTGAGCACTGAGCACCCAACACCCTGAGCACTGAGCACTGAGCACCCAGCACCCCGAGCACTGAGCACCCAGCACCCTGAGTACTGAGCACCCAGCACCCCGAGCACTGAGCACCCAGCACCCTGAGTACTCAGCACCCTGAGCACTGAATACCCAGCACCCTGAGGACTGAGCACCCATCACCCTGAGCACTGAGCACCCAGCACCCTTAGTACTGAGCACTGATCACCCTGAGCACTGAGCACCCAGCACCCCGAGCACTGAGCACCCAGAAGCCTGAGTACTGAGCACCCAGCACCCTGAGCACTGAGCACCCTGAGAACTGAGCACCCAGCACCCTGAGCACTGAGCACTGAGCACTGAGCACCCAGCACCCTGAGCACTGAGCACTGAGCACCCAGCACCCCGAGCACTGAGCAGCCAGCACCCTGAGCACCCAGCACCCTGAGCACTGAGCACCCTGAGAACTGAGCACCCTGAGCACTGAGCACTGAGCACCCAGCACCCTGAGTACTGAGCACCCAACACTCTGAGCACTGAGCACCCAGCACGCTGAGTACTGAGCACTGAGCACACAGCACCCTGAATACTGAGCAACCAGCACCTCGAGCACTGAGCACCCACCGCCCCGAGCACTGAGCACCCAGCACCCCGAGCACTGAGCACTGAGCACAATGAGCACTGAGCACCCAGCACCCCGACTACTGAGCACTGAGCACCCTGAGTACTGAGCACCCAGCACCCCGAGTACTGAGCACTGAGCACCCTGAGTACTGAGCACCCATCACCCTGAGCACTGAGAACCCTGAGTACTGAGCACCGAGCACCCTGAGTACTGAGCACCCAGCACCCTGAGCACTGAGCACGGAGCACCCCGAGGACTTAGCACCCAGCACCCTGAGCACTGAGCACCCAGCACCTTGAGTACTGAGCACCGAGCACCCCGAGAACTGAGCACCCAGCACGCTGAATACTGAGCACCCAGCACCCTGAGCACTGAGCACCAAGCACCCAGAGCACTGAGCACCCAGCACCCCGAGCACTGAGCACCCAGCACCCTGAGTACTGAGCACCCAACACCCAGAGTCCTGAGCACCCAGCACCCTGAGCACTGAGCACCCAGCACCCTGAGTACTGAGCACCCAGCACCCTGAGTACTGAGCACCCAGCACCCTGAGCACTGAGCACTGAGCACAGAACACCCTGAGCACTGAGCACTGAGCACCCAGCACCCCGAGCACTGAGCACCCAGCACCCCGCCCACTGAGCACCCAGCACCCTGAGCACTGAGCACCCAGCACCCTGAGTACTGAGCACCCAGCACCCTGAGCACTGAGCACTGAGCACCCAACACCCTGAGCACTGAGCACTGAGCACCCAGCACCCCGCGCACTGAGCACCCAGCACCCTGAGTACTGAGCACCCAGCACCCTGAGCACTGAGCACCCAGGACCCCGAGCACTGAGCACCCAGCACCCTGAGCACTGAGCACCCAGCACCCTGAGTACTGAGCACCCAGCACCCTGAGCACTGAGCACCAAGCACCCTGAGCACTGAGCACCCAGCACCCTGAGTACTGAGCACCCAGCACCCTGAGTACTGAGTACCCAGCACCCTGAGCACTGAGCACCCAGCACCCTGAGTACTGAGCACCGAGCACCCTGAATACTTAGTACCCAGGAACCTTAGTACTGAGCACCCAGCACCCTGAGCACGGAGCACACAGCACCCTGAGTACTGAGCACCCAGCACCACCCTCAGTACTGAGCACCCAGCACCCCGAGCACTGAGCACCCAGCACCCTGAGTACTGAGCACCCAGCACCCTGAGTACTGAGCACTGAGCACCCTGAGTACTGAGCACCCAGCACCCTGAGCACTGAGAACGGAGCACCCCGAGGACTGGGCACCCAGCACCCTGAGCACTGAGCACCCAGCACCTTGAGTACTGAGCACCGAGCACCCCGAGAACTGAGCACCCAGCACGCTGAATACTGATCACCCAGCACCCTGAGCACTGAGCACCCAGCACCTTGAGTACTGAGCACCGAGCACCCCGAGAACTGAGCACCCAGCACGCTGAATACTGAGCACCCAGCACCCTGAGCACTGATCACCCAGCACCCTGAGTACTGAGCACCCAGCACCCTTAGTACTGAGCACCCAGCACCCTGAGCACTGAGCACTGAGCACCCAACACCCTGAGCACTGAGCACTGAGCACCCAGCACCCCGAGCACTGAGAACCCAGCACCCCGCGCACTGAGCACCCAGCACCCTGAGTACTGAGCACCCAGCACCCCGAGCACTGAGCACCCAGCACCCTGAGTACTGAGCACCCTGAGCACTGAATACCCAGCACCCTGAGGACTGAGCACCCATCACCCTGAGCACTGAGCACCCAGCACCCTTAGTACTGAGCACTAATCACCCTGAGCACTGAGCACCCAGCACCCCGAGCACTGAGCACCCAGAAGCCTGAGTACTGAGCACCCAGCACCCTGAGCACTGAGCACCCTGAGAACTGAGCACCCAGCACCCTGAGCACTGAGCACTGAGCACTGAGCACCCAGCACCCTGAGCACTGAGCAGCCAGCACCCAGCACCCCGAGCACTGAGCAGCCAGCACCCTGAGCACCCAGCACCCTGAGCACTGAGCACCCTGAGAACTGAGCACCCTGAGCACTGAGCACTGAGCACCCAGCACCCTGAGTACTCAGCACCCAACACTCTGAGCACTGAGCACCCAGCACGCTGAGTACTGAGCACTGAGCACACAGCACCCTGAATACTGAGCAACCAGCACCTCGAGCACTGAGCACCCACCGCCCCGAGGACTGAGCACCCAGCACCCCGAGCACTGAGCACTGAGCACACTGAGCACTGAGCACCCAGCACCCCGAGTACTGAGCACTGAGCACCCTGAGTACTGAGCACCCAGCACCCCGAGTACTGAGCACTGAGCACCCTGAGTACTGAGCACCCAGCACCCTGAGCACTGAGAACCCTGAGTACTGAGCACCGAGCACCCTGAGTACTGAGCACCCAGCACCCTGAGCACTGAGCACGGAGCACCCCGAGGACTTAGCACCCAGCACCCTGAGCACTGAGCACCCAGCACCTTGAGTACTGAGCACCGAGCACCCCGAGAACTGAGCACCCAGCACGCTGAATACTGAGCACCCAGCACCCTGAGCACTGAGCACCAAGCACCCCGAGCACTGAGCACCCAGCACCCCGAGCACTGAGCACCCAGCACCCTGAGTACTGAGCACCCAACACCCAGAGTCCTGAGCACCCAGCACCCTGAGCACTGAGCACCCAGCACCCTGAGTACTGAGCACCCAGCACCCTGAGTACTGAGCACCCAGCACCCTGAGCACTGAGCAGTGAGCACAGAACACACTGAGCACTGAGCACTGAGCACCCAGCACCCCGAGCACTGAGCACCCAGCACCCCGCGCACTGAGCACCCAGCACCCTGAGCACTGAGCACCCAGCACCCTGAGTACTGAGCACCCAGCACCCTGAGCACTGAGCACTGAGCACCCAACACCCTGAGCACTGAGCACTGAGCACCCAGCACCCCGCGCACTGAGCACCCAGCACCCTGAGTACTGAGCACCCAGCACCCTGATCACTGAGCACCCAGGACCCCGAGCACTGAGCACCCAGCACCCTGAGCACTGAGCACCCAGCACCCTGAGTACTGAGCACCCAGCACCCTGAGCACTGAGCACCAAGCACCCTGAGCACTGAGCACCCAGCACCCTGCGTACTGAGCACCCAGCACCCTGAGTACTGAGTACCCAGCACCCTGAGCACTGAGCACCCAGCACCCTGAGTATTGAGCACCGAGCACCCTGAATACTTAGTACCCAGGAACCTTAGTACTGAGCACCCAGCACCCTGAGCACGGAGCACACAGCACCCTGAGTATTGAGCACCCAGCACCACCCTCAGCACTGAGCACCCAGCACCCCGAGCACTGAGCACCCAGCACCCTGAGTACTGAGCACCCAGCACCCTGAGTACTGAGCACTGAGCACCCTGAGTACTGAGCACCCAGCACCCTGAGCACTGAGAACGGAGCACCCCGAGGACTGGGCACCCAGCACCCTGAGCACTGAGCACCCAGCACCTTGAGTACTGAGCACCGAGCACCCCGAGAACTGAGCACCCAGCACGCTGAATACTGATCACCCAGCACCCTGAGCACTGAGCACCCAGCACCTTGAGTACTGAGCACCGAGCACCCCGAGCACTGAGCACCCAGCACGCTGAATACTGAGCACCCAGCACCCTTAGCACTGAGCACCCAGCACCCCGAGCACTGAGCACCCAGCACCCCGAGCACTGAGCACCCAGCACCCTGAGCACTGATCACCCAGCACCCTGAGTACTGAGCACCCAGCACCCTGAGTACTGAGCACCCAGCACCCTGAGCACTGAGCACTGAGCACCCAACACCCTGAGCACTGAGCACTGAGCACCCAGCACCCCGCGCACTGAGCACCCAGCACCCTGAGCACTGAGCACCCAGCACCCTGAGTAATGAGCACCCAGCACCATGAGTACTGAGCACCCAGCACCCTGAGTACTGAGCACTCAGCAACCTGAGTACTGAGCACCGAGGACCCCGAGCACTGAGCACCCAGCACCCTGAGCACTGAGCACCCGGAGGACTGAGCACCCAGCACCCTGAGCACTGAGCACCCAGCACCCTGAGCACTGAGCACAGAGCACCCTGAGCACAGAGCACGCAGCACCCCGAGCACTGAGCTCCCAGCACCCTGAGTACTGAGCACAGAGCACCCTGAGCACTGAGCACCCAGCACCCTGAGTACTGAGCACCCAGCACCCTGAGTACTGAGCAACCAGCACCCTGAGCACTGAGCACTGAGCACCCAGCACCCCGAGCACTGAGCACCCAGCACCCTTAGTACTGAGCACTGATCACCCTGAGCACTGAGCACCCAGCACCCCGAGCACTGAGCACCCAGAAGCCTGAGTACTGAGCACCCAGCACCCTGAGCACTGAGCACCCTGAGAACTGAGCACCCAGCACCCTGAGCACTGAGCACTGAGCACTGAGCACCCAGCACCCTGAGCACTGAGCACTGAGCACCCAGCACCCCGAGCACTGAGCAGCCAGCACCCTGAGCACCCAGCACCCTGAGCACTGAGCACCCTGAGAACTGAGCACCCTGAGCACTGAGCACTGAGCACCCAGCACCCTGAGTACTGAGCACCCAACACTCTGAGCACTGAGCACCCAGCACGCTGAGTACTGAGCACTGAGCACACAGCACCCTGAATACTGAGCAACCAGCACCTCGAGCACTGAGCACCCACCGCCCCGAGCACTGAGCACCCAGCACCCCGAGCACTGAGCACTGAGCACAATGAGCACTGAGCACCCAGCACCCCGAGTACTGAGCACTGAGCACCCTGAGTACTGAGCACCCAGCACCCCGAGTACTGAGCACTGAGCACCCTGAGTACTGAGCACCCATCACCCTGAGCACTGAGAACCCTGAGTACTGAGCACCGAGCACCCTGAGTACTGAGCACCCAGCACCCTGAGCACTGAGCACGGAGCACCCCGAGGACTTAGCACCCAGCACCCTGAGCACTGAGCACCCAGCACCTTGAGTACTGAGCACCGAGCACCCCGAGAACTGAGCACCCAGCACGCTGAATACTGAGCACCCAGCACCCTGAGCACTGAGCACCAAGCACCCAGAGCACTGAGCACCCAGCACCCCGAGCACTGAGCACCCAGCACCCTGAGTACTGAGCACCCAACACCCAGAGTCCTGAGCACCCAGCACCCTGAGCACTGAGCACCCAGCACCCTGAGTACTGAGCACCCAGCACCCTGAGTACTGAGCACCCAGCACCCTGAGCACTGAGCACTGAGCACAGAACACCCTGAGCACTGAGCACTGAGCACCCAGCACCCCGAGCACTGAGCACCCAGCACCCCGCGCACTGAGCACCCAGCACCCTGAGCACTGAGCACCCAGCACCCTGAGTACTGAGCACCCAGCACCCTGAGCACTGAGCACTGAGCACCCAACACCCTGAGCACTGAGCACTGAGCACCCAGCACCCCGCGCACTGAGCACCCAGCACCCTGAGTACTGAGCAACCAGCACCCTGAGCACTGAGCACCCAGGACCCCGAGCACTGAGCACCCAGCACCCTGAGCACTGAGCACCCAGCACCCTGAGTACTGAGCACCCAGCACCCTGAGCACTGAGCACCAAGCACCCTGAGCACTGAGCACCCAGCACCCTGAGTACTGAGCACCCAGCACCCTGAGTACTGAGTACCCAGCACCCTGAGCACTGAGCACCCAGCACCCTGAGTACTGAGCACCGAGCACCCTGAATACTTAGTACCCAGGAACCTTAGTACTGAGCACCCAGCACCCTGAGCACGGAGCACACAGCACCCTGAGTACTGAGCACCCAGCACCACCCTCAGCACTGAGCACCCAGCACCCCGAGCACTGAGCACCCAGCACCCTGAGTACTGAGCACCCAGCACCCTGAGTACTGAGCACTGAGCACCCTGAGTACTGAGCACCCAGCACCCTGAGCACTGAGAACGGAGCACCCCGAGGACTGGGCACCCAGCACCCTGAGCACTGAGCACCCAGCACCTTGAGTACTGAGCACCGAGCACCCCGAGAACTGAGCACCCAGCACGCTGAATACTGATCACCCAGCACCCTGAGCACTGAGCACCCAGCACCTTGAGTACTGAGCACCGAGCACCCCGAGCACTGAGCACCCAGCACGCTGAATACTGAGCACCCAGCACCCTGAGCACTGAGCACCCAGCACCCCGAGCACTGAGCACCCAGCACCCCGAGCACTGAGCACCCAGCACCCTGAGCACTGATCACCCAGCACCCTGAGTACTGAGCACCCAGCACCCTGAGTACTGAGCACCCAGCACCCTGAGCACTGAGCACTGAGCACCCAACACCCTGAGCACTGAGCACTGAGCACCCAGCACCCCGCGCACTGAGCACCCAGCACCCTGAGCACTGAGCACCCAGCACCCTGAGTAATGAGCACCCAGCACCATGAGTACTGAGCACCCAGCACCCTGAGTACTGAGCAATCAGCACCCTGAGTACTGAGCACCGAGGACCCCGAGCACTGAGCACCCAGCACCCTGAGCACTGAGCACCCGGAGGACTGAGCACCCAGCACCCTGAGCACTGAGCACCCAGCACCCTGAGCACTGAGCACCCAGCACCCTGAGCACAGAGCACGCAGCACCCCGAGCACTGAGCTCCCAGCACCCTGAGTACTGAGCACAGAGCACCCTGAGCACTGAGCACCCAGCACCCTGAGTACTGAGCACCCAGCACCCTGAGTACTGAGCAACCAGCACCGTGAGCACTGAGCACTGAGCACTGAGCACCCAGCACCCCGAGCACTGAGCACCCAGAAGCCTGAGTACTGAGCACCCAGCACCCTGAGCACTGAGCACCCTGAGAACTGAGCACCCAGCACCCTGAGCACTGAGCACTGAGCACTGAGCACCCAGCACCCTGAGCACTGCGCACTGAGCACCCAGCACCCCGAGCACTGAGCAGCCAGCACCCTGAGCACCCAGCACCCTGAGCACTGAGCACCCTGAGAACTGAGCACCCTGAGCACTGAGCACTGAGCACCCAGCACCCTGAGTACTGAGCACCCAACACTCTGAGCACTGAGCACCCAGCACGCTGAGTACTGAGCACTGAGCACACAGCACCCTGAATACTGAGCAACCAGCACCTCGAGCACTGAGCACCCACCGCCCCGAGCACTGAGCACCCAGCACCCCGAGCACTGAGCACAATGAGCACTGAGCACCCAGCACCCCGAGTACTGAGCACTGAGCACCCTGAGTACTGAGCACCCAGCACCCCGAGTACTGAGCACTGAGCACCCTGAGTACTGAGCACCCATCACCCTGAGCACTGAGAACCCTGAGTACTGAGCACCGAGCACCCTGAGTACTGAGCACCCAGCACCCTGAGCACTGAGCACGGAGCACCCCGAGGACTTAGCACCCAGCACCCTGAGCACTGAGCACCCAGCACCTTGAGTACTGAGCACCGAGCACCCCGAGAACTGAGCACCCAGCACGCTGAATACTGAGCACCCAGCACCCTGAGCACTGAGCACCAAGCACCCAGAGCACTGAGCACCCAGCACCCCGAGCACTGAGCACCCAGCACCCTGAGTACTGAGCACCCAACACCCAGAGTCCTGAGCACCCAGCACCCTGAGCACTGAGCACCCAGCACCCTGAGTACTGAGCACCCAGCACCCTGAGTACTGAGCACCCAGCACCCTGAGCACTGAGCACTGAGCACAGAACACCCTGAGCACTGAGCACTGAGCACCCAGCACCCCGAGCACTGAGCACCCAGCACCCCGCGCACTGAGCACCCAGCACCCTGAGCACTGAGCACCCAGCACCCTGAGTACTGAGCACCCAGCACCCTGAGCACTGAGCACTGAGCACCCAACACCCTGAGCACTGAGCACTGAGCACCCAGCACCCCGCGCACTGAGCACCCAGCACCCTGAGTACTGAGCACCCAGCACCCTGAGCACTGAGCACCCAGGACCCCGAGCACTGAGCACCCAGCACCCTGAGCACTGAGCACCCAGCACCCTGAGTACTGAGCACCCAGCACCCTGAGCACTGAGCACCAAGCACCCTGAGCACTGTGTACCCAGCACCCTGAGTACTGAGCACCCAGCACCCTGAGTACTGAGTACCCAGCACCCTGAGCACTGAGCACCCAGCACCCTGAGTACTGAGCACCGAGCACCCTGAATACTTAGTACCCAGGAACCTTAGTACTGAGCACCCAGCACCCTGAGCACGGAGCACACAGCACCCTGAGTACTGAGCACCCAGCACCACCCTCAGCACTGAGCACCCAGCACCCCGAGCACTGAGCACCCAGCACCCTGAGTACTGAGCACCCAGCACCCTGAGTACTGAGCACTGAGCACCCTGAGTACTGAGCACCCAGCACCCTGAGCACTGAGAACGGAGCACCCCGAGGACTGGGCACCCAGCACCCTGAGCACTGAGCACCCAGCACCTTGAGTACTGAGAACCGAGCACCCCGAGAACTGAGCACCCAGCACGCTGAATACTGATCACCCAGCACCCTGAGCACTGAGCACCCAGCACCTTGAGTACTGAGCACCGAGCACCCCGAGCACTGAGCACCCAGCACGCTGAATACTGAGCACCCAGCACCCTGAGCACTGAGCACCCAGCACCCCGAGCACTGAGCACCCAGCACCCCGAGCACTGAGCACCCAGCACCCTGAGCACTGATCACCCAGCACCCTGAGTACTGAGCACCCAGCACCCTGAGTACTGAGCACCCAGCACCCTGAGCACTGAGCACTGAGCACCCAACACCCTGAGCACTGAGCACTGAGCACCCAGCACCCCGCGCACTGAGCACCCAGCACCCTGAGCACTGAGCACCCAGCACCCTGAGTAATGAGCACCCAGCACCATGAGTACTGAGCACCCAGCACCCTGAGTACTGAGCAATCAGCACCCTGAGTACTGAGCACCGAGGACCCCGAGCACTGAGCACCCAGCACCCTGAGCACTGAGCACCCGGAGGACTGAGCACCCAGCACCCTGAGCACTGAGCACCCAGCACCCTGAGCACTGAGCACCCAGCACCCTGAGCACAGAGCACGCAGCACCCCGAGCACTGAGCTCCCAGCACCCTGAGTACTGAGCACAGAGCACCCTGAGCACTGAGCACCCAGCACCCTGAGTACTGAGCACCCAGCACCCTGAGTACTGAGCAACCAGCACCGTGAGCACTGAGCACTGAGCACTGAGCACCCAGCACCCCGAGCACTGAGCACCCAGCACCCCGAGCACTGAGCACCCAGCACCCTGAGTACTGAGCACCCAACACCCAGAGTCCTGAGCACCCAGCACCCTGAGCACTGATCACCCAGCACCCTGAGTACTGAGCACCCAGCACCCTTAGTACTGAGCACCCAGCACCCTGAGCACTGAGCACTGAGCACCCAACACCCTGAGCACTGAGCACTGAGCACCCAGCACCCCGAGCACTGAGCACCCAGCACCCCGCGCACTGAGCACCCAGCACCCTGAGTACTGAGCACCCAGCACCCCGAGCACTGAGCACCCAGCACCCTGAGTACTGAGCACCCTGAGCACTGAATACCCAGCACCCTGAGGACTGAGCACCCATCACCCTGAGCACTGAGCACCCAGCACCCTTAGTACTGAGCACTGATCACCCTGAGCACTGAGCACCCAGCACCCCGAGCACTGAGCACCCAGAAGCCTGAGTACTGAGCACCCAGCACCCTGAGCACTGAGCACCCTGAGAACTGAGCACCCAGCACCCTGAGCACTGAGCACTGAGCACTGAGCACCCAGCACCCTGAGCACTGAGCACTGAGCACCCAGCACCCCGAGCACTGAGCAGCCAGCACCCTGAGCACCCAGCACCCTGAGCACTGAGCACCCTGAGAACTGAGCACCCTGAGCACTGAGCACTGAGCACCCAGCACCCTGAGTACTGAGAACCCAACACTCTGAGCACTGAGCACCCAGCACGCTGAGTACTGAGCACTGAGCACACAGCACCCTGAATAATGAGCAACCAGCACCTCGAGCACTGAGCACCCACCGCCCCGAGCACTGAGCACCCAGCACCCCGAGCACTGAGCACTGAGCACAATGAGCACTGAGCACCCAGCACCCCGAGTACTGAGCACTGAGCACCCTGAGTACTGAGCACCCAGCACCCCGAGTACTGAGCACTGAGCACCCTGAGTACTGAGCACCCATCACCCTGAGCACTGAGAACCCTGAGTACTGAGCACCGAGCACCCTGAGTACTGAGCACCCAGCACCCTGAGCACTGAGCACGGAGCACCCCGAGGACTTAGCACCCAGCACCCTGAGCACTGAGCACCCAGCACCTTGAGTACTGAGCACCGAGCACCCCGAGAACTGAGCACCCAGCACGCTGAATACTGAGCACCCAGCACCCTGAGCACTGAGCACCAAGCACCCAGAGCACTGAGCACCCAGCACCCCGAGCACTGAGCACCCAGCACCCTGAGTACTGAGCACCCAACACCCAGAGTCCTGAGCACCCAGCACCCTGAGCACTGAGCACCCAGCACCCTGAGTACTGAGCACCCAGCACCCTGAGTACTGAGCACCCAGCACCCTGAGCACTGAGCACTGAGCACAGAACACCCTGAGCACTGAGCACTGAGCACCCAGCACCCCGAGCACTGAGCACCCAGCACCCCGCGCACTGAGCACCCAGCACCCTGAGCACTGAGCACCCAGCACCCTGAGTACTGAGCACCCAGCACCCTGAGCACTGAGCACTGAGCACCCAACACCCTGAGCACTGAGCACTGAGCACCCAGCACCCCGCGCACTGAGCACCCAGCACCCTGAGTACTGAGCACCCAGCACCCTGAGCACTGAGCACCCAGGACCCCGAGCACTGAGCACCCAGCACCCTGAGCACTGAGCACCCAGCACCCTGAGTACTGAGCACCCAGCACCCTGAGCACTGAGCACCAAGCACCCTGAGCACTGAGCACCCAGCACCCTGAGTACTGAGCACCCAGCACCCTGAGTACTGAGTACCCAGCACCCTGAGCACTGAGCACCCAGCACCCTGAGTACTGAGCACCGAGCACCCTGAATACTTAGTACCCAGGAACCTTAGTACTGAGCACCCAGCACCCTGAGCACGGAGCACACAGCACCCTGAGTACTGAGCACCCAGCACCACCCTCAGCACTGAGCACCCAGCACCCCGAGCACTGAGCACCCAGCACCCTGAGTACTGAGCACCCAGCACCCTGAGTACTGAGCACTGAGCACCCTGAGTACTGAGCACCCAGCACCCTGAGCACTGAGAACGGAGCACCCCGAGGACTGGGCACCCAGCACCCTGAGCACTGAGCACCCAGCACCTTGAGTACTGAGCACCGAGCACCCCGAGAACTGAGCACCCAGCACGCTGAATACTGATCACCCAGCACCCTGAGCACTGAGCACCCAGCACCTTGAGTACTGAGCACCGAGCACCCCGAGCACTGAGCACCCAGCACGCTGAATACTGAGCACCCAGCACCCTGAGCACTGAGCACCCAGCACCCCGAGCACTGAGCACCCAGCACCCCGAGCACTGAGCACCCAGCACCCTGAGCACTGATCACCCAGCACCCTGAGTACTGAGCACCCAGCACCCTGAGTACTGAGCACCCAGCACCCTGAGCACTGAGCACTGAGCACCCAACACCCTGAGCACTGAGCACTGAGCACCCAGCACCCCGCGCACTGAGCACCCAGCACCCTGAGCACTGAGCACCCAGCACCCTGAGTAATGAGCACCCAGCACCATGAGTACTGAGCACCCAGCACCCTGAGTACTGAGCAATCAGCACCCTGAGTACTGAGCACCGAGGACCCCGAGCACTGAGCACCCAGCACCCTGAGCACTGAGCACCCGGAGGACTGAGCACCCAGCACCCTGAGCACTGAGCACCCAGCACCCTGAGCACTGAGCACCCAGCACCCTGAGCACAGAGCACGCAGCACCCCGAGCACTGAGCTCCCAGCACCCTGAGTACTGAGCACAGAGCACCCTGAGCACTGAGCACCCAGCACCCTGAGTACTGAGCACCCAGCACCCTGAGTACTGAGCAACCAGCACCGTGAGCACTGAGCACTGAGCACTGAGCACCCAGCACCCCGAGCACTGAGCACCCAGAAGCCTGAGTACTGAGCACCCAGCACCCTGAGCACTGAGCACCCTGAGAACTGAGCACCCAGCACCCTGAGCACTGAGCACTGAGCACTGAGCACCCAGCACCCTGAGCACTGCGCACTGAGCACCCAGCACCCCGAGCACTGAGCAGCCAGCACCCTGAGCACCCAGCACCCTGAGCACTGAGCACCCTGAGAACTGAGCACCCTGAGCACTGAGCACTGAGCACCCAGCACCCTGAGTACTGAGCACCCAACACTCTGAGCACTGAGCACCCAGCACGCTGAGTACTGAGCACTGAGCACACAGCACCCTGAATACTGAGCAACCAGCACCTCGAGCACTGAGCACCCACCGCCCCGAGCACTGAGCACCCAGCACCCCGAGCACTGAGCACTGAGCACAATGAGCACTGAGCACCCAGCAACCCGAGTACTGAGCACTGAGCACCCTGAGTACTGAGCACCCAGCACCCCGAGTACTGAGCACTGAGCACCCTGAGTACTGAGCACCCATCACCCTGAGCACTGAGAACCCTGAGTACTGAGCACCGAGCACCCTGAGTACTGAGCACCCAGCACCCTGAGCACTGAGCACGGAGCACCCCGAGGACTTAGCACCCAGCACCCTGAGCACTGAGCACCCAGCACCTTGAGTACTGAGCACCGAGCACCCCGAGAACTGAGCACCCAGCACGCTGAATACTGAGCACCCAGCACCCTGAGCACTGAGCACCAAGCACCCAGAGCACTGAGCACCCAGCACCCCGAGCACTGAGCACCCAGCACCCTGAGTACTGAGCACCCAACACCCAGAGTCCTGAGCACCCAGCACCCTGAGCACTGAGCACCCAGCACCCTGAGTACTGAGCACCCAGCACCCTGAGTACTGAGCACCCAGCACCCTGAGCACTGAGCACTGAGCACAGAACACCCTGAGCACTGAGCACTGAGCACCCAGCACCCCGAGCACTGAGCACCCAGCACCCCGCGCACTGAGCACCCAGCACCCTGAGCACTGAGCACCCAGCACCCTGAGTACTGAGCACCCAGCACCCTGAGCACTGAGCACTGAGCACCCAACACCCTGAGCACTGAGCACTGAGCACCCAGCACCCCGCGCACTGAGCACCCAGCACCCTGAGTACTGAGCACCCAGCACCCTGAGCACTGAGCACCCAGGACCCTGAGCACTGAGCACCCAGCACCCTGAGCACTGAGCACCCAGCACCCTGAGTACTGAGCACCCAGCACCCTGAGCACTGAGCACCAAGCACCCTGAGTACTGTGTACCCAGCACCCTGAGTACTGAGCACCCAGCACCCTGAGTACTGAGTACCCAGCACCCTGAGCACTGAGCACCCAGCACCCTGAGTACTGAGCACCGAGCACCCTGAATACTTAGTACCCAGGAACCTTAGTACTGAGCACCCAGCACCCTGAGCACGGAGCACACAGCACCCTGAGTACTGAGCACCCAGCACCACCCTCAGCACTGAGCACCCAGCACCCCGAGCACTGAGCACCCAGCACCCTGAGTACTGAGCACCCAGCACCCTGAGTACTGAGCACTGAGCACCCTGAGTACTGAGCACCCAGCACCCTGAGCACTGAGAACGGAGCACCCCGAGGACTGGGCACCCAGCACCCTGAGCACTGAGCACCCAGCACCTTGAGTACTGAGCACCGAGCACCCCGAGAACTGAGCACCCAGCACGCTGAATACTGATCACCCAGCACCCTGAGCACTGAGCACCCAGCACCTTGAGTACTGAGCACCGAGCACCCCGAGCACTGAGCACCCAGCACGCTGAATACTGAGCACCCAGCACCCTGAGCACTGAGCACCCAGCACCCCGAGCACTGAGCACCCAGCACCCCGAGCACTGAGCACCCAGCACCCTGAGCACTGATCACCCAGCACCCTGAGTACTGAGCACCCAGCACCCTGAGTACTGAGCACCCAGCACCCTGAGCACTGAGCACTGAGCACCCAACACCCTGAGCACTGAGCACTGAGCACCCAGCACCCCGCGCACTGAGCACCCAGCACCCTGAGCACTGAGCACCCAGCACCCTGAGTAATGAGCACCCAGCACCATGAGTACTGAGCACCCAGCACCCTGAGTACTGAGCAATCAGCACCCTGAGTACTGAGCACCGAGGACCCCGAGCACTGAGCACCCAGCACCCTGAGCACTGAGCACCCGGAGGACTGAGCACCCAGCACCCTGAGCACTGAGCACCCAGCACCCTGAGCACTGAGCACCCAGCACCCTGAGCACAGAGCACGCAGCACCCCGAGCACTGAGCTCCCAGCACCCTGAGTACTGAGCACAGAGCACCCTGAGCACTGAGCACCCAGCACCCTGAGTACTGAGCACCCAGCACCCTGAGTACTGAGCAACCAGCACCGTGAGCACTGAGCACTGAGCACTGAGCACCCAGCACCCCGAGCACTGAGCACCCAGCACCCCGAGCACTGAGCACCCAGCACCCTGAGTACTGAGCACCCAACACCCAGAGTCCTGAGCACCCAGCACCCTGAGCACTGATCACCCAGCACCCTGAGTACTGAGCACCCAGCACCCTTAGTACTGAGCACCCAGCACCCTGAGCACTGAGCACTGAGCACCCAACACCCTGAGCACTGAGCACTGAGCACCCAGCACCCCGAGCACTGAGCACCCAGCACCCCGCGCACTGAGCACCCAGCACCCTGAGTACTGAGCACCCAGCACCCCGAGCACTGAGCACCCAGCACCCTGAGTACTGAGCACCCTGAGCACTGAATACCCAGCACCCTGAGGACTGAGCACCCATCACCCTGAGCACTGAGCACCCAGCACCCTTAGTACTGAGCACTGATCACCCTGAGCACTGAGCACCCAGCACCCCGAGCACTGAGCACCCAGAAGCCTGAGTACTGAGCACCCAGCACCCTGAGCACTGAGCACCCTGAGAACTGAGCACCCAGCACCCTGAGCACTGAGCACTGAGCACTGAGCACCCAGCACCCTGAGCACTGAGCACTGAGCACCCAGCACCCCGAGCACTGAGCAGCCAGCACCCTGAGCACCCAGCACCCTGAGCACTGAGCACCCTGAGAACTGAGCACCCTGAGCACTGAGCACTGAGCACCCAGCACCCTGAGTACTGAGCACCCAACACTCTGAGCACTGAGCACCCAGCACGCTGAGTACTGAGCACTGAGCACACAGCACCCTGAATACTGAGCAACCAGCACCTCGAGCACTGAACACCCACCGCCCCGAGGACTGAGCACCCAGCACCCCGAGCACTGAGCACTGAGCACACTGAGCACTGAGCACCCAGCACCCCGAGTACTGAGCACTGAGCACCCTGAGTACTGAGCACCCAGCACCCCGAGTACTGAGCACTGAGCACCCTGAGTACTGAGCACCCAGCACCCTGAGCACTGAGAACCCTGAGTACTGAGCACCGAGCACCCTGAGTACTGAGCACCCAGCACCCTGAGCACTGAGCACGGAGCACCCCGAGGACTTAGCACCCAGCACCCTGAGCACTGAGCACCCAGCACCTTGAGTACTGAGCACCGAGCACCCCGAGAACTGAGCACCCAGCATGCTGAATACTGAGCACCCAGCACCCTGAGCACTGAGCACCAAGCACCCCGAGCACTGAGCACCCAGCACCCCGAGCACTGAGCACCCAGCACCCTGAGTACTGAGCACCCAACACCCAGAGTCCTGAGCACCCAGCACCCTGAGCACTGAGCACCCAGCACCCTGAGTACTGAGCACCCAGCACCCTGAGTACTGAGCACCCAGCACCCTGAGCACTGAGCACTGAGCACAGAACACACTGAGCACTGAGCACTGAGCACCCAGCACCCCGAGCACTGAGCACCCAGCACCCCGCGCACTGAGCACCCAGCACCCTGAGCACTGAGCACCCAGCACCCTGAGTACTGAGCACCCAGCACCCTGAGCACTGAGCACTGAGCACCCAACACCCTGAGCACTGAGCACTGAGCACCCAGCACCCCGCGCACTGAGCACCCAGCACCCTGAGTACTGAGCACCCAGCACCCTGATCACTGAGCACCCAGGACCCCGAGCACTGAGCACCCAGCACCCTGAGCACTGAGCACCCAGCACCCTGAGTACTGAGCACCCAGCACCCTGAGCACTGAGCACCAAGCACCCTGAGCACTGAGCACCCAGCACCCTGCGTACTGAGCACCCAGCACCCTGAGTACTGAGTACCCAGCACCCTGAGCACTGAGCACCCAGCACCCTGAGTACTGAGCACCGAGCACCCTGAATACTTAGTACCCAGGAACCTTAGTACTGAGCACCCAGCACCCTGAGCACGGAGCACACAGCACCCTGATTATTGAGCACCCAGCACCACCCTCAGCACTGAGCACCCAGCACCCCGAGCACTGAGCACCCAGCACCCTGAGTACTGAGCACCCAGCACCCTGAGTACTGAGCACTGAGCACCCTGAGTACTGAGCACCCAGCACCCTGAGCACTGAGAACGGAGCACCCCGAGGACTGGGCACCCAGCACCCTGAGCACTGAGCACCCAGCACCTTGAGTACTGAGCACCGAGCACCCCGAGAACTGAGCACCCAGCACGCTGAATACTGATCACCCAGCACCCTGAGCACTGAGCACCCAGCACCTTGAGTACTGAGCACCGAGCACCCCGAGCACTGAGCACCCAGCACGCTGAATACTGAGCACCCAGCACCCTGAGCACTGAGCACCCAGCACCCCGAGCACTGAGCACCCAGCACCCCGAGCACTGAGCACCCAGCACCCTGAGCACTGATCACCCAGCACCCTGAGTACTGAGCACCCAGCACCCTGAGTACTGAGCACCCAGCACCCTGAGCACTGAGCAGTGAGCACCCAACACCCTGAGCACTGAGCACTGAGCACCCAGCACCCCGCGCACTGAGCACCCAGCACCCTGAGCACTGAGCACCCAGCACCCTGAGTAATGAGCACCCAGCACCATGAGTACTGAGCACCCAGCACCCTGAGTACTGAGCACTCAGCACCCTGAGTACTGAGCACCGAGGACCCCGAGCACTGAGCACCCAGCACCCTGAGCACTGAGCACCCGGAGGACTGAGCACCCAGCACCCTGAGCACTGAGCACCCAGCACCCTGAGCACTGAGCACCCAGCACCCTGAGCACAGAGCACGCAGCACCCCGAGCACTGAGCTCCCAGCACCCTGAGTACTGAGCACAGAGCACCCTGAGCACTGAGCACCCAGCACCCTGAGTACTGAGCACCCAGCACCCTGAGTACTGAGCAACCAGCACCCTGAGCACTGAGCACTGAGCACTGAGCACCCAGCACCCCGAGCACTGAGCACCCAGCACCCCGAGCACTGAGCACCCAGCACCCTGAGTACTGAGCACCCAACACCCAGAGTCCTGAGCACCCAGCACCCTGAGCACTGATCACCCAGCACCCTGAGTACTGAGCACCCAGCACCCTTAGTACTGAGCACCCAGCACCCTGAGCACTGAGCACTGAGCACCCAACACCCTGAGCACTGAGCACTGAGCACCCAGCACCCCGAGCACTGAGCACCCAGCACCCCGCGCACTGAGCACCCAGCACCCTGAGTACTGAGCACCCAGCACCCCGAGCACTGAGCACCCAGCACCCTGAGTACTGAGCACCCTGAGCACTGAATACCCAGCACCCTGAGGACTGAGCACCCATCACCCTGAGCACTGAGCACCCAGCACCCTTAGTACTGAGCACTGATCACCCTGAGCACTGAGCACCCAGCACCCCGAGCACTGAGCACCCAGAAGCCTGAGTACTGAGCACCCAGCACCCTGAGCACTGAGCACCCTGAGAACTGAGCACCCAGCACCCTGAGCACTGAGCACTGAGCACTGAGCACCCAGCACCCTGAGCACTGAGCACTGAGCACCCAGCACCCCGAGCACTGAGCAGCCAGCACCCTGAGCACCCAGCACCCTGAGCACTGAGCACCCTGAGAACTGAGCACCCTGAGCACTGAGCACTGAGCACCCAGCACCCTGAGTACTGAGCACCCAACACTCTGAGCACTGAGCACCCAGCACGCTGAGTACTGAGCACTGAGCACACAGCACCCTGAATACTGAGCAACCAGCACCTCGAGCACTGAACACCCACCGCCCCGAGGACTGAGCACCCAGCACCCCGAGCACTGAGCACTGAGCACACTGAGCACTGAGCACCCAGCACCCCGAGTACTGAGCACTGAGCACCCTGAGTACTGAGCACCCAGCACCCCGAGTACTGAGCACTGAGCACCCTGAGTACTGAGCACCCAGCACCCTGAGCACTGAGAACCCTGAGTACTGAGCACCGAGCACCCTGAGTACTGAGCACCCAGCACCCTGAGCACTGAGCACGGAGCACCCCGAGGACTTAGCACCCAGCACCCTGAGCACTGAGCACCCAGCACCTTGAGTACTGAGCACCGAGCACCCCGAGAACTGAGCACCCAGCATGCTGAATACTGAGCACCCAGCACCCTGAGCACTGAGCACCAAGCACCCCGAGCACTGAGCACCCAGCACCCCGAGCACTGAGCACCCAGCACCCTGAGTACTGAGCACCCAACACCCAGAGTCCTGAGCACCCAGCACCCTGAGCACTGAGCACCCAGCACCCTGAGTACTGAGCACCCAGCACCCTGAGTACTGAGCACCCAGCACCCTGAGCACTGAGCACTGAGCACAGAACACACTGAGCACTGAGCACTGAGCACCCAGCACCCCGAGCACTGAGCACCCAGCACCCCGCGCACTGAGCACCCAGCACCCTGAGCACTGAGCACCCAGCACCCTGAGTACTGAGCACCCAGCACCCTGAGCACTGAGCACTGAGCACCCAACACCCTGAGCACTGAGCACTGAGCACCCAGCACCCCGCGCACTGAGCACCCAGCACCCTGAGTACTGAGCACCCAGCACCCTGATCACTGAGCACCCAGGACCCCGAGCACTGAGCACCCAGCACCCTGAGCACTGAGCACCCAGCACCCTGAGTACTGAGCACCCAGCACCCTGAGCACTGAGCACCAAGCACCCTGAGCACTGAGCACCCAGCACCCTGCGTACTGAGCACCCAGCACCCTGAGTACTGAGTACCCAGCACCCTGAGCACTGAGCACCCAGCACCCTGAGTACTGAGCACCGAGCACCCTGAATACTTAGTACCCAGGAACCTTAGTACTGAGCACCCAGCACCCTGAGCACGGAGCACACAGCACCCTGAGTATTGAGCACCCAGCACCACCCTCAGCACTGAGCACCCAGCACCCCGAGCACTGAGCACCCAGCACCCTGAGTACTGAGCACCCAGCACCCTGAGTACTGAGCACTGAGCACCCTGAGTACTGAGCACCCAGCACCCTGAGCACTGAGAACGGAGCACCCCGAGGACTGGGCACCCAGCACCCTGAGCACTGAGCACCCAGCACCTTGAGTACTGAGCACCGAGCACCCCGAGAACTGAGCACCCAGCACGCTGAATACTGATCACCCAGCACCCTGAGCACTGAGCACCCAGCACCTTGAGTACTGAGCACCGAGCACCCCGAGCACTGAGCACCCAGCACGCTGAATACTGAGCACCCAGCACCCTGAGCACTGAGCACCCAGCACCCCGAGCACTGAGCACCCAGCACCCCGAGCACTGAGCACCCAGCACCCTGAGCACTGATCACCCAGCACCCTGAGTACTGAGCACCCAGCACCCTGAGTACTGAGCACCCAGCACCCTGAGCACTGAGCAGTGAGCACCCAACACCCTGAGCACTGAGCACTGAGCACCCAGCACCCCGCGCACTGAGCACCCAGCACCCTGAGCACTGAGCACCCAGCACCCTGAGTAATGAGCACCCAGCACCATGAGTACTGAGCACCCAGCACCCTGAGTACTGAGCAATCAGCACCCTGAGTACTGAGCACCGAGGACCCCGAGCACTGAGCACCCAGCACCCTGAGCACTGAGCACCCGGAGGACTGAGCACCCAGCACCCTGAGCACTGAGCACCCAGCACCCTGAGCACTGAGCACCCAGCACCCTGAGCACAGAGCACGCAGCACCCCGAGCACTGAGCTCCCAGCACCCTGAGTACTGAGCACAGAGCACCCTGAGCACTGAGCACCCAGCACCCTGAGTACTGAGCACCCAGCACCCTGAGTACTGAGCAACCAGCACCCTGAGCACTGAGCACTGAGCACTGAGCACCCAGCACCCCGAGCACTGAGCACCCAGCACCCCGAGCACTGAGCACCCAGCACCCTGAGTACTGAGCACCCAACACCCAGAGTCCTGAGCACCCAGCACCCTGAGCACTGATCACCCAGCACCCTGAGTACTGAGCACCCAGCACCCTTAGTACTGAGCACCCAGCACCCTGAGCACTGAGCACTGAGCACCCAACACCCTGAGCACTGAGCACTGAGCACCCAGCACCCCGAGCACTGAGCACCCAGCACCCCGCGCACTGAGCACCCAGCACCCTGAGTACTGAGCACCCAGCACCCCGAGCACTGAGCACCCAGCACCCTGAGTACTGAGCACCCTGAGCACTGAATACCCAGCACCCTGAGGACTGAGCACCCATCACCATGAGCACTGAGCACCCAGCACCCTTAGTACTGAGCACTGACCACCCTGAGCACTGAGCACCCAGCACCCCGAGCACTGAGCACCCGGAAGCCTGAGTACTGAGCACCCAGCACCCTGAGCACTGAGCACCCTGAGAACTGAGCACCCAGCACCCTGAGCACTGAGCACTGAGCACTGAGCACCCAGCACCCTGAGCACTGAGCACTGAGCAGCCAGCACCCCGAGCACTGAGCAGCCAGCACCCTGAGCACCCAGCACCCTGAGCACTGAGCACCCTGAGAACTGAGCACCCTGAGCACTGAGCACTGAGCACCCAGCACCCTGAGTACTGAGCACCCAACACTCTGAGCACTGAGCACCCAGCACGCTGAGTACTGAGCACTGAGCACCCTGAGTACTGAGCACCCAGCACCCCGAGTACTGAGCACTGAGCACCCTGAGTACTGAGCACCCAGCACCCTGAGCACTGAGAACCCTGAGTACTGAGCACCGAGCACCCTGAGTACTGAGCACCCAGCACCCTGAGCACTGAGCACGGAGCACCCCGAGGACTTAGCACCCAGCACCCTGAGCACTGAGCACCCAGCACCTTGAGTACTGAGCACCGAGCACCCCGAGAACTGAGCACCCAGCACGCTGAATACTGAGCACCCAGCACCCTGAGCACTGAGCACCAAGCACCCCGAGCACTGAGCACCCAGCACCCTGAGCACTGAGCACCCAGCACCCTGAGTACTGAGCACCCAACACCCAGAGTCCTGAGCACCCAGCACCCTGAGCACTGAGCACCCAGCACCCTGAGTACTGAGCACCCAGCACCCTGAGTACTGAGCACCCAGCACCCTGAGCACTGAGCACTGAGCACAGAACACCCTGAGCACTGAGCACTGAGCACCCAGCACCCCGAGCACTGAGCACCCAGCACCCCGCGCACTGAGCACCCAGCACCCTGAGCACTGAGCACCCAGCAACCTGAGTACTGAGCACCCAGCCCCATGAGTACTGAGCAACCAGCACCCTGAGTACTGAGCACTCAGCACCCTGAGTACTGAGCACCGAGCACCCCGAGCACTGAGCACCCAGCACCCTGAGCACTGAGCACCCTGAGGACTGAGTACCCAGCACCCTGAGCACTGAGCACCCAGCACCCTGAGTACTGAGCACCCAGCACCCTGAGCACTGAGCACCCAGGACCCCGAGCACTGAGCACCCAGCACCCTGAGCACTGAGCACCCAGCACCCTGAGTACTGAGCACCCAGCACCCTGAGCACTGAGCACCAAGCACCCTGAGCACTGAGCACCCAGCACCCTGAGTACTGAGCACCCAGCACCCTGAGTACTGAGTACCCAGCACCCTGAGCACTGAGCACCCAGCACCCTGAGTACTGAGCACCGAGCACCCTGAATACTTAGTACCCAGGAACCTTAGTACTGAGCACCCAGCACCCTGAGCACTGAGCACCCAGCACCCTGAGTACTGAGCACCCAGCACCACCCTCAGCACTGAGCACCCAGCACCCCGAGCACTGAGCACCAAGCACCCTGAGTACTGAGCACCCAGCACCCTGAGTACTGAGCACTGAGCACCCTGAGTACTGAGCACCCAGCACCCTGAGCACTGAGAACGGAGCACCCCGAGGACTGGGCACCCAGCACCCTGAGCACTGAGCACCCAGCACCTTGAGTACTGAGCACCGAGCACCCCGAGAACTGAGCACCCAGCACGCTGAGTACTGATCACCCAGCACCCTGAGCACTGAGCACCCAGCACCTTGAGTACTGAGCACCGAGCACCCCGAGCACTGAGCACCCAGCACGCTGAATACTGAGCACCCAGCACCCTGAGCACTGAGCACCCAGCACCCCGAGCACTGAGCACCCAGCACCCCGAGCACTGAGCACCCAGCACCCTGAGTACTGAGCACCCAACACCCAGAGTCCTGAGCACCCAGCACCCTGAGCACTGATCACACAGCACCCTGAGTACTGAGCACCCAGCACCCTGAGTACTGAGCACCCAGCACCCTGAGCACTGAGCACTGAGCACCCAACACCCTGAGCACTGAGCACCCAGCACCCCGCGCACTGAGCACCCAGCACCCTGAGCACTGAGCACCCAGCACCCTGAGTAATGAGCACCCAGCACCATGAGTACTGAGCACCCAGCACCCTGAGTACTGAGCACTCAGCACCCTGAGTACTGAGCACCGAGGACCCCGAGCACTGAGCACCCAGCACCCTGAGCACTGAGCACCCGGAGGACTGAGCACCCAGCACCCTGAGCACTGAGCACCCAGCACCCTGAGCACTGAGCACCCAGCACCCTGAGCACAGAGCACGCAGCACCCCGAGCACTGAGCTCCCAGCACCCTGAGTACTGAGCACAGAGCACCCTGAGCACTGAGCACCCAGCACCCTGAGTACTGAGCACCCAGCACCCTGAGTACTGAGCAACCAGCTCCCTGAGCACTGAGCACTGAGCACCCAGCACCCTGAGCACTGAGCACTGAGCACCCAGCACCACAGCCCTGAGCACCCAGCACCCCGTGCACTGAGCACACAGCACCCTGAGCACTGAGCACCCAGCACCCTGAGCATTGAGCACCCAGCACCCTGAGTACTGAGCACCCAGCACCCTGAGTACTGAGCACTCAGCACCCTGAGTACTGAGCACCGAGCACCCCGAGCACTGAGCACCCAGCACCCTGAGCACTGAGCACCCGGAGGACTGAGCACCCAGCACCCTGAGCACTGAGCACCGATCACCCTGAGCAATGAGCACCCAGCACCCCGAGCACTGAGCACCCAGCACCCTGAGTACTGAGCACCCAGCACCCAGAGTACTGAGCACCCAGCACCCTGAGTACTGAGCACTGAGCACCCCGAGTACTGAGCACCCAGCACCCCGAGCACTGAGCACCCAGCACCCTGAGCACTGAGCACCCTGAGCACTGAGCACCCTGAGCACTGAGCACTGAGCACCCAGCACCCTGAGTACTGAGCACACAACACTCTGAGCACTGAGCACCCAGCACGCTGAGTACTGAGCACTGAGCACACAGCACCCTGAGTACTGAGCAACCAGCACCTCGAGCACTGAGCACCCAGCGCCCCGAGCACTGAGCACCCAGCACCCCGAGCACTGAGCACTGAGCACACTGAGCACTGAGCACCCAGCACCCCGAGTACTGAGCACTGAGCACCCTGAGTACTGAGCACCCAGCACGCCGAGTACTGAGCACCAAGCACCCTGAGCACTGAGCACCCAGCACCCTGAGTACTGAGCACCCAGCACCCTGAGTACTGAGTACCCAGCACCCTGAGCACTGAGCACCCAGCACCCTGAGTACTGAGCACCGAGCACCCTGAATACTTAGTACCCAGGAACCTTAGTACTGAGCACCCAGCACCCTGAGCACTGAGCACCCAGCACCCTGAGTACTGAGCACCCAGCACCACCCTCAGCACTGAGCACCCAGCACCCCGAGCACTGAGCACCAAGCACCCTGAGTACTGAGCACCCAGCACCCTGAGTACTGAGCACTGAGCACCCTGAGTACTGAGCACCCAGCACCCTGAGCACTGAGAACGGAGCACCCCGAGGACTGGGCACCCAGCACCCTGAGCACTGAGCACCCAGCACCTTGAGTACTGAGCACCGAGCACCCCGAGAACTGAGCACCCAGCACGCTGAGTACTGATCACCCAGCACCCTGAGCACTGAGCACCCAGCACCTTGAGTACTGAGCACCGAGCACCCCGAGCACTGAGCACCCAGCACGCTGAATACTGAGCACCCAGCACCCTGAGCACTGAGCACCCAGCACCCCGAGCACTGAGCACCCAGCACCCCGAGCACTGAGCACCCAGCACCCTGAGTACTGAGCACCCAACACCCAGAGTCCTGAGCACCCAGCACCCTGAGCACTGATCACACAGCACCCTGAGTACTGAGCACCCAGCACCCTGAGTACTGAGCACCCAGCACCCTGAGCACTGAGCACTGAGCACCCAACACCCTGAGCACTGAGCACCCAGCACCCCGCGCACTGAGCACCCAGCACCCTGAGCACTGAGCACCCAGCACCCTGAGTAATGAGCACCCAGCACCATGAGTACTGAGCACCCAGCACCCTGAGTACTGAGCACTCAGCACCCTGAGTACTGAGCACCGAGGACCCCGAGCACTGAGCACCCAGCACCCTGAGCACTGAGCACGCAGCACCCCGAGCACTGAGCTCCCAGCACCCTGAGTACTGAGCACAGAGCACCCTGAGCACTGAGCACCCAGCACCCTGAGTACTGAGCACCCAGCACCCTGAGTACTGAGCAACCAGCTCCCTGAGCACTGAGCACTGAGCACCCAGCACCCTGAGCACTGAGCACTGAGCACCCAGCACCACAGCCCTGAGCACCCAGCACCCCGTGCACTGAGCACACAGCACCCTGAGCACTGAGCACCCAGCACCCTGAGCATTGAGCACCCAGCACCCTGAGTACTGAGCACCCAGCACCCTGAGTACTGAGCACTCAGCACCCTGAGTACTGAGCACCGAGCACCCCGAGCACTGAGCACCCAGCACCCTGAGCACTGATCACCCGGAGGACTGAGCACCCAGCACCCTGAGCACTGAGCACCGATCACCCTGAGCAATGAGCACCCAGCACCCCGAGCACTGAGCACCCAGCACCCTGAGTACTGAGCACCCAGCACCCAGAGTACTGAGCACCCAGCACCCTGAGTACTGAGCACTGAGCACCCCGAGTACTGAGCACCCAGCACCCCGAGCACTGAGCACCCAGCACCCTGAGCACTGAGCACCCTGAGCACTGAGCACCCTGAGCACTGAGCACTGAGCACCCAGCACCCTGAGCACTGAGCACCCCGAGTACTGAGCACCCAGCACCCCGAGCACTGAGCACCCAGCACCCTGAGTACTGAGCAACCAGCTCCCTGAGCACTGAGCACTGAGCACCCAGCACCCTGAGCACTGAGCACTGAGCACCCAGCACCACAGCCCTGAGCACCCAGCACCCCGTGCACTGAGCACACAGCACCCTGAGCACTGAGCACCCAGCACCCTGAGCATTGAGCACCCAGCACCCTGAGTACTGAGCACCAAGCACCCTGAGTACAGAGCACTCAGCACCCTGAGTACTGAGCACCGAGCACCCCGAGCACTGAGCACCCAGCACCCTGAGCACTGAGCACCCGGAGGACTGAGCACCCAGCACCCTGAGCACTGAGCACCGATCACCCTGAGCAATGAGCACCCAGCACCCCGAGCACTGAGCACCCAGCACCCTGAGTACTGAGCACCCAGCACCCAGAGTACTGAGCACCCAGCACCCTGAGTACTGAGCACTGAGCACCCCGAGTACTGAGCACCCAGCACCCCGAGCACTGAGCACCCAGCACCCTGAGCACTGAGCACCCTGAGCACTGAGCACCCTGAGCACTGAGCACTGAGCACCCAGCACCCTGAGTACTGAGCACACAACACTCTGAGCACTGAGCACCCAGCACGCTGAGTACTGAGCACTGAGCACACAGCACCCTGAGTACTGAGCAACCAGCACCTCGAGCACTGAGCACCCAGCGCCCCGAGCACTGAGCACCCAGCACCCCGAGCACTGAGCACTGAGCACACTGAGCACTGAGCACCCAGCACCCCGAGTACTGAGCACTGAGCACCCTGAGTACTGAGCACCCAGCACCCCGAGTACTGAGCACTGAGCACCCTGAGCACTGAGAATCCGGAGTACTGAGCACCGAGCAACCTGAGTACTGAACACCCAGCACCCTGTGCACTGAGCATGGAGCACCCCGAGGAGTGAGCACCCAGCACCCTGAGCACTGAGCACCCAGCACCTTGAGTACTGAGCACCGAGCACCCCGAGCACTGAGCACCCAGCACGCTGAATACTGATCACCCAGCACCCTGAGCACTGAGCACCCAGCACCTTGAGTACTGAGCACCGAGCACTCCGAGCACTGAGCACCCAGCACGCTGAATACTGAGCACCCAGCACCCTGAGCACTGAGCACCCAGCACCCCGAGCACTGAGCACCAAGCACCCCGAGCACTGAGCACCCAGCACCCTGAGTACTGAGCACCCAACACCCAGAGTCCTGAGCACCCAGCACCCTGAGCACTGATCACCCAGCACCCTGCGTACTGAGCACCCAGCACCCTGAGTACTGAGCACCCAGCACCCTGAGCACTGAGCACTGAGCACCCAACACCCTGAGCACTGAGCACTGAGAACCCAGCACCCCGCGCACTGAGCACCCAGCACCCTGAGCACTGAGCACCCAGCACCCTGAGTACTGAGCACCCAACACCATGAGTACTGAGCACCCAGCACCCTGAGTACTGAGCACTCAGCACCCTGAGTACTGAGCACCGAGGACCCCGAGCACTGAGCACCCAGCACCCTGAGCACTGAGCACCCGGAGGACTGAGCACCCAGCACCCTGAGCACTGAGCACCCAGCACCCTGAGCACTGAGCACCCAGCACCCTGAGCACAGAGCACGCAGCACCCCGAGCACTGAGCTCCCAGAACCCTGAGTACTGAGCACAGAGCACCCTGAGCACTGAGCACCCAGCACCCTGAGTACTGAGCACCCAGCACCCTGAGTACTGAGCAACCAGCACCCTGAGCACTGAGCACTGAGCACCCAGCACCCTGAGCACTGAGCACTGAGCACCCAGCACCACAGCACTGAGCACCCAGCACCCCGAGCACTGAGCACCCAGCATCCTGAGCACTGAGCACCCAGCACCCTGAGCATTGAGCACCCAGCACCCTGAGTACTGAGCACCCAGCACCCTGAGTACTGAGCACCCAGCACCCTGAGTACTGAGCACTCAGCACCCTGAGTACTGAGCACCGAGCACCCCGAGCACTGAGCACCCAGCACCCTGAGCACTGAGCACGCGGAGGACTGAGCACCCAGCACCCTGAGCACTGAGCACCGATCACCCTGAGCACTGAGCACCCAGCACCCCGAGCACTGAGCACCCAGCACCCTGAGTACTGAGCACCCAGCACCCAGAGTACTGAGCACCCAGCACCCTGAGTACTGAGCACTGAGCACCCCGAGTACTGAGCACCCAGCACCCCGAGCACTGAGCACCCAGCACTCTGAGCACTGAGCACCCTGAGCACTGAGCACCCTGAGCACTGAGCACTGAGCACCCAGCACCCTGAGTACTGAGCACCCAACACTCTGAGCACTGAGCACCCAGCACGCTGAGTACTGAGCACTGAGCACACAGCACCCTGTGTACTGAGCAACCAGCACCTCGAGCACTGAGCACCCAGCGCCCCGAGCACTGAGCACCCAGCACCCCGAGCACTGAGCACTGAGCACACTGAGCACTGAGCACCCAGCACCCCGAGTACTGAGCACTGAGCACCCTGAGTACTGAGCACCCAGCACCCCGAGTACTGAGCACTGAGCACCCTGAGCACTGAGAACCCGGAGTACTGAGCACCGAGCAACCTGAGTACTGAACACCCAGCACCCTGAGCACTGAGCACGGAGCACCCCGTGGAGTGAGCACCCAGCATCCTGAGCACTGAGCACAGAGCACCTTGAGTACTGAGCACCGAGCACCCCGAGCACTGAGCACCCAGCACGCTGAATACTGAGCACCCAGCACCCTGAGCACTGAGCACTCAGCACCCCGAGCACTGAGCACCCAGCACCCCGAGCACTGAGCACCCAGCACCCTGAGTACTGAGCACCCAGCACCCTGAGTACTGAGCACCCAGCACCCTGAGTAGTGAGCACCCAGCACCCTGAGCACTGAGCACCCAGCACCCTGAGCACTGATCACCCAGCACCCTGAGTACTGAGCACCCAGCACCCTGAGTAGTGAGCACCCAGCACCCTGAGCACTGAGCACCCAACACCCTGAGCACTGAGCACTGAGCACCCAGCACCCCGAGCACTGAGCACCCAGCACCCCGCGCACTGAGCACCCAGCACCCCGAGTACTGAGCACCCAGCACCCTGAGTACTGAGCACCCAGCACCCTGAGCACTGAGCACCCGGAGGACTGAGCACCCAGCACCCTGAGCACTGAGCACCGATCACCCAGAGCACTGAGCACCCAGCACCCCGAGCACTGTGCACCCAGCAAACTGAGTACTGAGCACCCAGCACCCCGAGTACTGAGCACCCAGCACCCTGAGTACTGAGCACCCAGCACCCCGAGCACTGAGCACCCAGCACCCTGAGTACTGAGCACCCTGAGTACTGAGCACTGAGCATCGAGCACCCTGAGTACTGAGCACCCTGAGGACTGAGCACCCATCACCCTGAGCACTGAGCACCCAGCACCCTTAGTACTGAGCACTGATCACCCTGAGGACTGAGCACCCAGCACCCCGAGCACTGAGCACCCAGAACCCTGAGTACTGAGCACCCAGCACCCTGAGCACTGAGCACCGAGCACCCTGAGTACTGAACACCCAGCACCCTGAGCACTGAGCACTGAGCACTGAGCACCCAGCACCCTGAGCACTGAGCACTGAGCACCCAGCACCCCGAGCACTGAGCAGCCAGCACCCTGAGCACCCAGCACCCTGAGCACTGAGCACCCTGAGAACTGAGCACCCTGAGCACTGAGCACTGAGCACCCAGCACCCTGAGCACAGAGCACGCAGCACCCCGAGCACTGAGCTCCCAGCACCCTGAGTACTGAGCACAGAGCACCCTGAGCACTGAGCACCCAGCACCCTGAGTACTGAGCACCCAGCACCCTGAGTACTGAGCAACCAGCACCGTGAGCACTGAGCACTGAGCACTGAGCACCCAGCACCCCGAGCACTGAGCACCCAGAAGCCTGAGTACTGAGCACCCAGCACCCTGAGCACTGAGCACCCTGAGAACTGAGCACCCAGCACCCTGAGCACTGAGCACTGAGCACTGAGCACCCAGCACCCTGAGCACTGCGCACTGAGCACCCAGCACCCCGAGCACTGAGCAGCCAGCACCCTGAGCACCCAGCACCCTGAGCACTGAGCACCCTGAGAACTGAGCACCCTGAGCACTGAGCACTGAGCACCCAGCACCCTGAGTACTGAGCACCCAACACTCTGAGCACTGAGCACCCAGCACCCTGAGCACTGAGCACCCAGCACCCTGAGCACAGAGCACGCAGCACCCCGAGCACTGAGCTCCCAGCACCCTGAGTACTGAGCACAGAGCACCCTGAGCACTGAGCACCCAGCACCCTGAGTACTGAGCACCCAGCACCCTGAGTACTGAGCAACCAGCACCGTGAGCACTGAGCACTGAGCACTGAGCACCCAGCACCCCGAGCACTGAGCACCCAGCACCCCGAGCACTGAGCACCCAGCACCCTGAGTACTGAGCACCCAACACCCAGAGTCCTGAGCACCCAGCACCCTGAGCACTGATCACCCAGCACCCTGAGTACTGAGCACCCAGCACCCTTAGTACTGAGCACCCAGCACCCTGAGCACTGAGCACTGAGCACCCAACACCCTGAGCACTGAGCACTGAGCACCCAGCACCCCGAGCACTGAGCACCCAGCACCCCGCGCACTGAGCACCCAGCACCCTGAGTACTGAGCACCCAGCACCCCGAGCACTGAGCACCCAGCACCCTGAGTACTGAGCACCCTGAGCACTGAATACCCAGCACCCTGAGGACTGAGCACCCATCACCCTGAGCACTGAGCACCCAGCACCCTTAGTACTGAGCACTGATCACCCTGAGCACTGAGCACCCAGCACCCCGAGCACTGAGCACCCAGAAGCCTGAGTACTGAGCACCCAGCACCCTGAGCACTGAGCACCCTGAGAACTGAGCACCCAGCACCCTGAGCACTGAGCACTGAGCACTGAGCACCCAGCACCCTGAGCACTGAGCACTGAGCACCCAGCACCCCGAGCACTGAGCAGCCAGCACCCTGGGCACCCAGCACCCTGAGCACTGAGCACCCTGAGAACTGAGCACCCTGAGCACTGAGCACTGAGCACCCAGCACCCTGAGTACTGAGCACCCAACACTCTGAGCACTGAGCACCCAGCACGCTGAGTACTGAGCACTGAGCACACAGCACCCTGAATACTGAGCAACCAGCACCTCGAGCACTGAGCACCCACCGCCCCGAGGACTGAGCACCCAGCACCCCGAGCACTGAGCACTGAGCACACTGAGCACTGAGCACCCAGCACCCCGAGTACTGAGCACTGAGCACCCTGAGTACTGAGCACCCAGCACCCCGAGTACTGAGCACTGAGCACCCTGAGTACTGAGCACCCAGCACCCTGAGCACTGAGAACCCTGAGTACTGAGCACCGAGCACCCTGAGTACTGAGCACCCAGCACCCTGAGCACTGAGCACGGAGCACCCCGAGGACTTAGCACCCAGCACCCTGAGCACTGAGCACCCAGCACCTTGAGTACTGAGCACCGAGCACCCCGAGAACTGAGCACCCAGCACGCTGAATACTGAGCACCCAGCACCCTGAGCACTGAGCACCAAGCACCCCGAGCACTGAGCACCCAGCACCCCGAGCACTGAGCACCCAGCACCCTGAGTACTGAGCACCCAACACCCAGAGTCCTGAGCACCCAGCACCCTGAGCACTGAGCACCCAGCACCCTGAGTACTGAGCACCCAGCACCCTGAGTACTGAGCACCCAGCACCCTGAGCACTGAGCACTGAGCACAGAACACACTGAGCACTGAGCACTGAGCACCCAGCACCCCGAGCACTGAGCACCCAGCACCCCGCGCACTGAGCACCCAGCACCCTGAGCACTGAGCACCCAGCACCCTGAGTACTGAGCACCCAGCACCCTGAGCACTGAGCACTGAGCACCCAACACCCTGAGCACTGAGCACTGAGCACCCAGCACCCCGCGCACTGAGCACCCAGCACCCTGAGTACTGAGCACCCAGCACCCTGATCACTGAGCACCCAGGACCCCGAGCACTGAGCACCCAGCACCCTGAGCACTGAGCACCCAGCACCCTGAGTACTGAGCACCCAGCACCCTGAGCACTGAGCACCAAGCACCCTGAGCACTGAGCACCCAGCACCCTGCGTACTGAGCACCCAGCACCCTGAGTACTGAGTACCCAGCACCCTGAGCACTGAGCACCCAGCACCCTGAGTACTGAGCACCGAGCACCCTGAATACTTAGTACCCAGGAACCTTAGTACTGAGCACCCAGCACCCTGAGCACGGAGCACACAGCACCCTGAGTATTGAGCACCCAGCACCACCCTCAGCACTGAGCACCCAGCACCCCGAGCACTGAGCACCCAGCACCCTGAGTACTGAGCACCCAGCACCCTGAGTACTGAGCACTGAGCACCCTGAGTACTGAGCACCCAGCACCCTGAGCACTGAGAACGGAGCACCCCGAGTACTGGGCACCCAGCACCCTGAGCACTGAGCACCCAGCACCTTGAGTACTGAGCACCGAGCACCCCGAGAACTGAGCACCCAGCACGCTGAATACTGATCACCCAGCACCCTGAGCACTGAGCACCCAGCACCTTGAGTACTGAGCACCGAGCACCCCGAGCACTGAGCACCCAGCACGCTGAATACTGAGCACCCAGCACCCTGAGCACTGAGCACCCAGCACCCCGAGCACTGAGCACCCAGCACCCCGAGCACTGAGCACCCAGCACCCTGAGCACTGATCACCCAGCACCCTGAGTACTGAGCACCCAGCACCCTGAGTACTGAGCACCCAGCACCCTGAGCACTGAGCAGTGAGCACCCAACACCCTGAGCACTGAGCACTGAGCACCCAGCACCCCGCGCACTGAGCACCCAGCACCCTGAGCACTGAGCACCCAGCACCCCGAGCACTGAGCTCCCAGCACCCTGAGTACTGAGCACAGAGCACCCTGAGCACTGAGCACCCAGCACCCTGAGTACTGAGCACCCAGCACCCTGAGTACTGAGCAACCAGCACCCTGAGCACTGAGCACTGAGCACTGAGCACCCAGCACCCCGAGCACTGAGCACCCAGCACCCCGAGCACTGAGCACCCAGCACCCTGAGTACTGAGCACCCAACACCCAGAGTCCTGAGCACCCAGCACCCTGAGCACTGATCACCCAGCACCCTGAGTACTGAGCACCCAGCACCCTTAGTACTGAGCACCCAGCACCCTGAGCACTGAGCACTGAGCACCCAACACCCTGAGCACTGAGCACTGAGCACCCAGCACCCCGAGCACTGAGCACCCAGCACCCCGCGCACTGAGCACCCAGCACCCTGAGTACTGAGCACCCAGCACCCCGAGCACTGAGCACCCAGCACCCTGAGTACTGAGCACCCTGAGCACTGAATACCCAGCACCCTGAGGACTGAGCACCCATCACCATGAGCACTGAGCACCCAGCACCCTTAGTACTGAGCACTGACCACCCTGAGCACTGAGCACCCAGCACCCCGAGCACTGAGCACCCGGAAGCCTGAGTACTGAGCACCCAGCACCCTGAGCACTGAGCACCCTGAGAACTGAGCACCCAGCACCCTGAGCACTGAGCACTGAGCACTGAGCACCCAGCACCCTGAGCACTGAGCACTGAGCAGCCAGCACCCCGAGCACTGAGCAGCCAGCACCCTGAGCACCCAGCACCCTGAGCACTGAGCACCCTGAGAACTGAGCACCCTGAGCACTGAGCACTGAGCACCCAGCACCCTGAGTACTGAGCACCCAACACTCTGAGCACTGAGCACCCAGCACGCTGAGTACTGAGCACTGAGCACCCTGAGTACTGAGCACCCAGCACCCCGAGTACTGAGCACTGAGCACCCTGAGTACTGAGCACCCAGCACCCTGAGCACTGAGAACCCTGAGTACTGAGCACCGAGCACCCTGAGTACTGAGCACCCAGCACCCTGAGCACTGAGCACGGAGCACCCCGAGGACTTAGCACCCAGCACCCTGAGCACTGAGCACCCAGCACCTTGAGTACTGAGCACCGAGCACCCCGAGAACTGAGCACCCAGCACGCTGAATACTGAGCACCCAGCACCCTGAGCACTGAGCACCAAGCACCCCGAGCACTGAGCACCCAGCACCCTGAGCACTGAGCACCCAGCACCCTGAGTACTGAGCACCCAACACCCAGAGTCCTGAGCACCCAGCACCCTGAGCACTGAGCACCCAGCACCCTGAGTACTGAGCACCCAGCACCCTGAGTACTGAGCACCCAGCACCCTGAGCACTGAGCACTGAGCACAGAACACCCTGAGCACTGAGCACTGAGCACCCAGCACCCCGAGCACTGAGCACCCAGCACCCCGCGCACTGAGCACCCAGCACCCTGAGCACTGAGCACCCAGCAACCTGAGTACTGAGCACCCAGCCCCATGAGTACTGAGCAACCAGCACCCTGAGTACTGAGCACTCAGCACCCTGAGTACTGAGCACCGAGCACCCCGAGCACTGAGCACCCAGCACCCTGAGCACTGAGCACCCTGAGGACTGAGTACCCAGCACCCTGAGCACTGAGCACCCAGCACCCTGAGTACTGAGCAACCAGCACCGTGAGCACTGAGCACTGAGCACTGAGCACCCAGCACCCCGAGCACTGAGCACCCAGCACCCCGAGCACTGAGCACCCAGCACCCTGAGTACTGAGCACCCAACACCCAGAGTCCTGAGCACCCAGCACCCTGAGCACTGATCACCCAGCACCCTGAGTACTGAGCACCCAGCACCCTTAGTACTGAGCACCCAGCACCCTGAGCACTGAGCACTGAGCACCCAACACCCTGAGCACTGAGCACTGAGCACCCAGCACCCCGAGCACTGAGCACCCAGCACCCCGCGCACTGAGCACCCAGCACCCTGAGTACTGAGCACCCAGCACCCCGAGCACTGAGCACCCAGCACCCTGAGTACTGAGCACCCTGAGCACTGAATACCCAGCACCCTGAGGACTGAGCACCCATCACCCTGAGCACTGAGCACCCAGCACCCTTAGTACTGAGCACTGATCACCCTGAGCACTGAGCACCCAGCACCCCGAGCACTGAGCACCCAGAAGCCTGAGTACTGAGCACCCAGCACCCTGAGCACTGAGCACCCTGAGAACTGAGCACCCAGCACCCTGAGCACTGAGCACTGAGCACTGAGCACCCAGCACCCTGAGCACTGAGCACTGAGCACCCAGCACCCCGAGCACTGAGCAGCCAGCACCCTGAGCACCCAGCACCCTGAGCACTGAGCACCCTGAGAACTGAGCACCCTGAGCACTGAGCACTGAGCACCCAGCACCCTGAGTACTGAGCACCCAACACTCTGAGCACTGAGCACCCAGCACGCTGAGTACTGAGCACTGAGCACACAGCACCCTGAATACTGAGCAACCAGCACCTCGAGCACTGAGCACCCACCGCCCCGAGGACTGAGCACCCAGCACCCCGAGCACTGAGCACTGAGCACACTGAGCACTGAGCACCCAGCACCCCGAGTACTGAGCACTGAGCACCCTGAGTACTGAGCACCCAGCACCCCGAGTACTGAGCACTGAGCACCCTGAGTACTGAGCACCCAGCACCCTGAGCACTGAGAACCCTGAGTACTGAGCACCGAGCACCCTGAGTACTGAGCACCCAGCACCCTGAGCACTGAGCACGGAGCACCCCGAGGACTTAGCACCCAGCACCCTGAGCACTGAGCACCCAGCACCTTGAGTACTGAGCACCGAGCACCCCGAGAACTGAGCACCCAGCACGCTGAATACTGAGCACCCAGCACCCTGAGCACTGAGCACCAAGCACCCCGAGCACTGAGCACCCAGCACCCCGAGCACTGAGCACCCAGCACCCTGAGTACTGAGCACCCAACACCCAGAGTCCTGAGCACCCAGCACCCTGAGCACTGAGCACCCAGCACCCTGAGTACTGAGCACCCAGCACCCTGAGTACTGAGCACCCAGCACCCTGAGCACTGAGCACTGAGCACAGAACACACTGAGCACTGAGCACTGAGCACCCAGCACCCCGAGCACTGAGCACCCAGCACCCCGCGCACTGAGCACCCAGCACCCTGAGCACTGAGCACCCAGCACCCTGAGTACTGAGCACCCAGCACCCTGAGCACTGAGCACTGAGCACCCAACACCCTGAGCACTGAGCACTGAGCACCCAGCACCCCGCGCACTGAGCACCCAGCACCCTGAGTACTGAGCACCCAGCACCCTGATCACTGAGCACCCAGGACCCCGAGCACTGAGCACCCAGCACCCTGAGCACTGAGCACCCAGCACCCTGAGTACTGAGCACCCAGCACCCTGAGCACTGAGCACCAAGCACCCCCTGAGCACTGAGCACCCAGCACCCTGCGTACTGAGCACCCAGCACCCTGAGTACTGAGTACCCAGCACCCTGAGCACTGAGCACCCAGCACCCTGAGTACTGAGCACCGAGCACCCTGAATACTTAGTACCCAGGAACCTTAGTACTGAGCACCCAGCACCCTGAGCACGGAGCACACAGCACCCTGAGTATTGAGCACCCAGCACCACCCTCAGCACTGAGCACCCAGCACCCCGAGCACTGAGCACCCAGCACCCTGAGTACTGAGCACCCAGCACCCTGAGTACTGAGCACTGAGCACCCTGAGTACTGAGCACCCAGCACCCTGAGCACTGAGAACGGAGCACCCCGAGGACTGGGCCACCCAGCACCCTGAGCACTGAGCACCCAGCACCTTGAGTACTGAGCACCGAGCACCCCGAGAACTGAGCACCCCAGCACGCTGAATACTGATCACCCAGCACCCTGAGCACTGAGCACCCAGCACCTTGAGTACTGAGCACCGAGCACCCCGAGCACTGAGCACCCAGCACGCTGAATACTGAGCACCCAGCACCCTGAGCACTGAGCACCCAGCACCCCGAGCACTGAGCACCCAGCACCCCGAGCACTGAGCACCCAGCACCCTGAGCACTGATCACCCAGCACCCTGAGTACTGAGCACCCAGCACCCTGAGTACTGAGCACCCAGCACCCTGAGCACTGAGCAGTGAGCACCCAACACCCTGAGCACTGAGCACTGAGCACCCAGCACCCCGCGCACTGAGCACCCAGCACCCTGAGCACTGAGCACCCAGCACCCTGAGTAATGAGCACCCAGCACCATGAGTACTGAGCACCCAGCACCCTGAGTACTGAGCACTCAGCACCCTGATTACTGAGCACCGAGGACCCCGAGCACTGAGCACCCAGCACCCTGAGCACTGAGCACCCGGAGGACTGAGCACCCAGCACCCTGAGCACTGAGCACCCAGCACCCTGAGCACTGAGCACCCAGCACCCTGAGCACAGAGCACGCAGCACCCCGAGCACTGAGCTCCAGCACCCTGAGTACTGAGCACAGAGCACCCTGAGCACTGAGCACCCAGCACCCTGAGTACTGAGCACCCAGCACCCTGAGTAATGAGCAACCAGCACCCTGAGCACTGAGCACTGAGCACTGAGCACCCAGCACCCCGAGCACTGAGCACCCAGCACCCCGAGCACTGAGCACCCAGCACCCTGAGTACTGAGCACCCCCAACACCCAGAGTCCTGAGCACCCAGCACCCTGAGCACTGATCACCCAGCACCCTGAGTACTGAGCACCCAGCACCCTTAGTACTGAGCACCCAGCACCCTGAGCACTGAGCACTGAGCACCCAACACCCTGAGCACTGAGCACTGAGCACCCAGCACCCCGAGCACTGAGCACCCAGCACCCCGCGCACTGATGCACCCAGCACCCTGAGTACTGAGCACCCAGCACCCCGAGCACTGAGCACCCAGCACCCTGAGTACTGAGCACCCTGAGCACTGAATACCCAGCACCCTGAGGGACTGAGCACCCATCACCATGAGCACTGAGCACCCAGCACCCTTAGTACTGAGCACTGACCACCCTGAGCACTGAGCACCCAGCACCCCGAGCACTGAGCACCCCGGAAGCCTGAGTACTGAGCACCCAGCACCCTGAGC